>NC_138824.1:29965104-30035688 GCF_965183815.1 Platalea leucorodia | reverse complement strand
GGAAGAAAGTTATATCTCATAGTTGTATCATTGGAGAGTTATATTTCATAGCTGTGAGGTTTATAGTCATAAATATAGCCTTTTAATGTGTTAAGAAAAACTTCTGCACTTATTTAAACGAATAAGACTATTGTATTCAAATTAACTAAACTTTACAGTTACAGTTGCATCCACTGGGTCAAATTCTACCCTGACTTACACACTGAACTCATTGGAAATTGCAAATGGCATCATCAGTCAGTACAAAACTGACTCTGCAAATCCTCTGGGTATGGTGGAATCACACCAGGGATGAATTGGTCCAGCAGTTAAGATCTTTTGACCCTAAATGTGCTGTAGCCTCAGTTACTGTTTGCCAAGTCTTCTCTCTTTTAACTTGGGAGTAATGCGACTCTCTCAGCCAAAAGCTAAAATGATCCAAGTCCATTGAAGTTAAATCTTTCCATTGAATTCAGTAGGCTTTGGACCAGCTCCTAAGAGCAGCTGCCATCTTGGAAAAAAATCTATGTGAAAATTGTCCTTGATTTCGCTATTAATGATCTTTGCCCTGAAGTTACTTCATTCCCATATTTTTCCAATACTCTCTTTAAATGCTGTTTTCATTCCTCATTGTTCATGCAGCTTTTGAGGTCTGTTCTCATCAGTGGGTTTCATACTGTGCTAATAAGAAAAATATTGCAGTTTGTAATCTCTTCTTTCATCTTTGTGTTTATTATCTTTTGAGAATGTATGCAGTTCCATGGGTCAGTCATGCCCAGTGAAAGAAGTTTTGTCCTATCACTCAACCTTCCTGCTTGTAGCTGCACAGCCTCTTATTTCAGTTTTGTGACAGGCTCCTCCTGGAAAATGCTGTCGTAATTGAACCAATAAGACATATCCATAGGGGGGAGGTAAGCTGAAGGCTATAATGTATATATTGATGCATACATACAGTGCCCCAGTAGTTCATTAGTTGGTTATTTAAGGCTATTTCAGCACATGGGCAGTAATCCAATGTGCCAGTAGACAAGTATAGCAGTGTTGTTAATCAGACTGGTACCAAATTAGGGAAAACTCTGTATTAACCTGATGTCTGTATCCACACAGTTTAGGTTTTCAAACAGCAGAACCCTTAAATAATAACATAAGCAGATGAATCTTATTTAGACTATTCCTTCTTTTTTATATTAATTGCACTGTGATTGTGCAGTTAGTCAATTAAAGAAAAACTACCAGCATGATAAGAAATATGTGCCTAAGTGAGTCTTCATTCTGACACCTTTAGCCATGCTGTATGGTCCTTCATTCCATTTTGCTCCATCCACTGAGCAGCTTCTTGGGGAGGCTTTTTCGCTGAGAAGCAGTTTTCACAGTTCAAAGCATCCAGGGTGAGGAAGCCCAGAAGCAGGCAGTTCTACTGGTTTCTGAACGGCCCAGCCTATTTAGCACAACCAGCAGTGCTTTGCTGCAACCTGTAAGGGACTAACTTAATTTACCTCAAGATAGCTATCCAGTAGAAACTCTTGGAGGAGGAGTTTGGAAGAGAGAGAGAGAAGTGGTTGAATTGAGGATGTGTTGACCCTAAGACAGCATGGAAGGTCTGGATGGTGGTCCCCTCTCTGGAATGAAGCAATGCTGGTGTTCATAGCAACTATCGGAGATTATAGCTGAGCTATTCGAGATTATATCAGTGCATTCACTGAAGATCCACTTTCCACATCTCCCAAAGTAATCAGGAAACCTGATACTTCCCAAAACTGCTACTGAAATCACTGCTGCTGTTAGATCACACTGGCTACATTCTTCAAATTGAGGTGTCCTTCACTTTGTATACGACTTTTGGGGGCTGCCCAAAATGTGAGTCATTTCTTCACAGACAGTTTTTCAAAAATTGTTGCCTCTATGTTAGCAGATACCTGTCTTTCTGCTAAATAAGCCAAGGATTCTGTTAGCTGTACTAACTGCATAGAGTAAATTACCCTTTGGCCCCTGAATGCAGCAACCTTTCCACTCTAGCCATGAAGTAATTGATGGAGTAGCACAGGAAAGCTTGCATTCTTGCTGTCTGGCAAAATAATAAATAAAAATGTATAATTTCTTAATGGACTTTGGAGAGGTGAGTAACTTAAATCTGGTAAACATATGAGAGCAGCAACCACCTTTATTTTGCTCAGACAGTAGAGGAAAACATTGCTTTAAAAATTCATCTAAATATCCTCCTACATGAAATGAAAAATTGTTTCTAATCCATCTAAGAAAATGTAACAAATATTTTTTGTTCAGGCTAACCAGTTGCAGTACTACCCAGAGGAGTACTGGTCAAGCTTCCACCAATGGAAATCAACGGGGAGCCTTTCTGTTGACTTTAATGGGGTTTATTGTGTTGCTCGGTGCTGATTTGAGAATAATGGGGAAGCTGGCAACAAAAAGCTACTCTGATTCATTAGAATGAGGAGCAGAGTTACTCATTGTAGGAGTGCATAGATAACTGGTTTCTGAAAAGTTTGATTCAGAAACTAAATACTTACCCGTGGCCTCTTTGATGTGAATGGGGAAAATCCTACTAGCATTAGCAGGTGCAGGACTGAGGCTTCAAAACCAACAGAGAGAAATGGCTGGAGAAATGGTCTGATGGGAACCTCACAAAGTTCAACAAGGGGAAGTGCGAAGTGCAAAGTCCTGCACCTGGGGAGCAACAATCCCAGGCACGAGCATATACTGGGGGTCACCAGCTAGAAAGCAGCTTTGCAGAAAAGGACCTGGGGGTCCTGGTGGACACCAGGTTGACCATTAGCCAACAAAGTGCGCTTGTGGCAAAGAAGGCAAATCAGATCATGGGCTGCTTAGATAAAGTATTGACAGCAGGTCAGGGGAGGTGATCCTTCCCCTCTGCTCAGCACTGGTGAGGCCACACCTGAAGTTCTGTGTCCAGTTCTGGGCTCCTCAGCACAAGAGAGACATGGAGATACTGCAGAGAGTCCAACAAGGAGCCACAAAGATGATTAAGAGACCAGAGCACCCCTCCTAGGAGGAAAGGCTGTGAGAGCTGGGACTGTTCAGCATATAGAAGAGAAGGCTCAGGGCAGATCTCATCAATGTATATAAATACCTGAAGGGCAAAGAGTTCGGATCCAGGCTCTTTTCAGTGGTGTCTAGTAACAGGACCAGAGGCCCAAACTGAAACACAGGAGGTTCCCTCTGAACATCAGGAAACATTTTTTTACTGTGAGGGTAACCAAGCACTAGAACAGGTTGCCCAGGGAGGTCATGGAGTATTCCTCCTTGGAGGTATTAAAGAGCTGACTAGACATGGTCCTGGACAGCCTGCTGTAGGTGGCCCTTCTTGAGCAGAGTGGTTTGGACCAGATGAGCTCCAGAGGTCCCTTCCAACCTCAACCATTCTGTGATTCTGTGATGCACGGAAGAGAATTAAGGTACAGCAGATTGCAGCTGTCCTCAAAATGGAGACTGTGAAGAACACATGTAGCCTCAACAGAGATTATTCCATCGATTGTGACTTCAAATCACAATGGGACAGCAACGGTAATAAAATATACAGCAGGGGCGGAGGACAAGGAAACCTAGCCAAGACTACTCAGAAACTGTTATATTCAGTAAGTGCTTGTTATTGGTGTGGAATAAGTGTAAACTGGATGAACTTGTGTGTATGGTGTGAATTAGTCATTGAGGTTAAAGAGAATTGAGGTTAAAGAGAATTAAAGTTTTCTCTCTTTTTCTTTTTGAAGATAAATGGTTCTCTCCTACATCAATGAAGTAAATAAATTCCTTATCCTTGACTTTTAATGAATGTAAGACAGAAAACCTAGGAAAAAAATCCATCTTGAATTGAGAACATGCACGTAATTAGTGACAATTTGAGACCAAGATGACAAATACCTTCATAAAGTGTTTCTCTAAAAAATAAAAATGTTTCTAATTTTGCAGAATTCCATCATATGGTTACTCAAGGGTAAAGACAAAACAGTTAGGAAATATGAACTATGTCTTAGCCAGCTAAAAGACTTACCAAACCATGGGCAGTTGCTTTTTAAAAGATGACAGCACTGGGAAATGACTGGAACGAGAACAGAAGCACACTAGTAATCCTCAAAAAAAGGAATATTCTTAGTAATTGCCATTTTTTTAAAGTACTTTAATCCAAAACTCAGCATCTGATAAGGAAAATAATCTTTGAACACCTAGAAGACAATAAAATTATGATCAATAACCGGCACTGATTTGTCAAGACTAAATGTTGACAAACAAGCCATTTTTATAGCCTGCAGTAATTAGCAGATAAAGTAAATGAGGTAAATGTTATATTGAAGGTCAGAGTCTCAGCTGGATAAAGGAAGCATAACCATGTTGACTTCATCGTACTTATTAAAGCAAGCTGAAGATCAGCATTTCTACTTTAGAACAGCGTTTCTACTTTAGAACAACATTTCTAGAAGTCTAATAAAGTTACCTGAAAAATTAAATTGAATTTTTTCTAAACATTTCACATAACATGAAACCTGGGTAAAACGATCACAAAACTGAGCAATTTGTAATGCTTTTAGGTGTTGCAAAGATTGTTTCTAAAATATCATATTTCCTGACTTTGTTAATAATCCAGGAAAGGTCCAAGTTTTATTAATACAGCCTGGGATGTGCTGTGAACATTTGGAAAAAAGAATAAAAAATATACATTGAGTTAGGGAGAAAAGCTGGGGAAGAATACAAATATGATATTTTTAGGGAAAAAAAATTCAAAATACTGATATTCAGAATGAAGAAGAAACCTGACAGCAGTAGTGCCATTTTGCTTGCACGAACAAAGATCTAAGCCCAATTTTATTACATGTGTATTTTGCAATATAATCTGTATGTTCTATGTATGTGTTTCCATTTGAATAAAATTAATTTAGTGGAAAGGATTTCCGTTCTTTTCCTTATGTTATTATCTACTGAAAGAATTACTTGGTGTTAATGTTACATAGTGACATGCTTGTTAATACTCATAACTAAAAAATATTTTAGTACATAGAATAAAAAAGAACAGTCTTTTACAAACTACAAGACAAGAAATAAGATTTACATGCAAGCAATCAAGGAGAAAATGAAAGGGCAGTGACACAATACTGGCCAGCCTGATAAGCAATGCTTTTGGTGGAAGTGATGTGAATCTGTTCATTATTAACTCTCTCTTGATGATATGCCTCTGCTTTCAGGTCAATGTTGGTCAGATGTTACTCTCAAGAGGAGATTCTCCAACCATGTGCTGCATGAGCACTCAGTCATATCTCGGACATTACTTCAGCCCAAGGTCTGGTGCTCTCTAGAGAAAAATCCAAGTATAGTCATCATATCATGATGATATGATGTAATCATACAGAGTAATTCAGATTACAAGGATCCTCCAATCCAATTCCCCACAAAAAGCAGGACAATTTAGAGTTACATTAGGTTGCTCTAGGTCTTAACAACACTTTGTGCAGGCTCACAAAGTAATACAGGTGGAAAGGGTGCAGACTGTGCTGCCTCTGATATTCCAGAGCTCTCTTGGTTTTTCAGGTAGATACGAGTTTAGATTCTCAGGTGCTCCCATAAAACCAATGCTTTTTGATACACAGCGGTTGCTTTTTTGGCAGCACTGATAGGAACATCACAAGAAGGAACTGTTGTCATTGTGCTGCAGGTGTAGCTAGGCATAAGCAATAAAGGAAGGTCCAGCTTTATCCGACTGGATGCTTGTAGCTTGTTTGTGAGAAAATAGTCAGAAATATTTGCTACTGGAAACTCATGTGCCCAGACTTGTATATAGGTTATATGCAGTATTACTGTTCCCATGCTACAGTTTGTAGTGAGAATGTGGGGCAATTATGAAAGTGAAATTTGCTTTTTCTGCAATGTATGCAATTTATTCAAAGTGAATTGTTCCAGGGAACATCTTTGCCAAGAAACTCTTTCAGGAGATAATTTAAGGAAAATAAGCACCAAAGAATGGAAATTATGGGATTGAATTCGCTTAATTCAAATGGAAAATGCCTTCATGGTTTCTACCCAGCAGGTAATGCATATGTTTATTGCATTATAGAAACTACAGAGCTAGTTAAATTATTTCACTATTTTTGACATTCTGAAGATCTTTCCATTCCTTGTGATCTGAAATGGATACTTTTTCTGCTTATTTTACAGTGTATTTCCAGAGATTTTTGCCAGCATTTTTATGAAATTGCTTTAAAAAAATCATGTTTACTAATAATCTCTTTTCCTTCTGAAAGTAGGGAAAATAAAGAAAGCAACAATGTTAAAATAAATTTTAAAAATATTGACACATACAGTTGCCAAAGTTTTAATAGGAAGTACTCATACTGCTTGAAACATTCCCCTTACAAAAGTATAGGCCATTTTTTCAACAACATAATGGCACAAGATTTGCTAAGAGCTATCATAAATCACAGAATTATGGAAAAATTCAGACTGGAAGGGACCTCCAGCGGTCTTGTAGTCCAGTCTTCAGTTCAAATCTGGGCTAGCTTTGAAGTTAGATCAGGTTGTTTAGCGTCTTGTCCAGTTGCATTTTGAATATCTCCAGGGACGGAGATGCCACAGCTTCTGCGGGTCACTTGTGCCAGTGCTCAACCACCATCACTGTAAAACTTCTTCCTTACTTCTGATCAGGGCCTGAAACAGGGCACACTCTTCCAGATGTATCTTCGCAAGTCCTGAGTAGAGAGGGATAACCACTTTACTCAGCCTGCTGTCTATGCTTCTGCTAATACAGCTCGGTATGTGCTTAGCCCTCATTCCTACAAGCTCACAGGGTTAAGTCGAGTTCAGCGGTGTCCTTATCTGCAGAGCTGCTCCCCAGCCAGTCAGCCCTCAGCCTGTACTGACACAGGGTGTTAGCCCTCCCCGGGTGCAGGACTTTGCATTTGTCTTTGGTGCATTTCATGAAGTTCCTTCTAGTCCATCACTCCAGCTGGTTTGGGTCCCCCAGGTGACATCCAGTGTATCAGTCACTCCTCCCAGTTTGGCATCATCAGGAGACTTGCTGAGGGCTCATTATGTCCCATTGTCCAGGTTATTGATGAGTTTGTCATTTGTTAATCCACACTGATTGTTCGCTGTTGCTGTCTTTCCCTTCATGTGCAGTGAAATGACCTCCATGAAGACTTGCTCCATAATCTTCCCAAGAACTGAAGGAAGACTGACTGTCTTTTAGTTGCCTGGGTACTCTTCCTCACTTGTTTCAAAAAATATTTTTTTCTCTTACTGCAGACCCAAAGAGGCAGTCCTGCCTGAGGACATCCCTTTTCTGTGGAGACAAACATATCATTGTGTAAATAATCAAGTCTGCCCTCTCCAACCTGAAAATATTCTGTTTCCTTGGGAAAATGGGGCCTTCATGGGGCACAGCTCTTCAGTGTCCCCAGGCATGTCGATGTTGTCTATTAATCATGAGTCTTTCCTGAATATCACATCCAGGCTTCTCTGTTTGCATGCAAGCATATGCTCAGGTGTAGGCACAGGCTGAGTTTTGGAGTTGTTTTTGAGAGCCTAAACACATCTGGCACCTTTGCACAGGACAAAGATCTTGTTCACTGATGCAGACTGGGTAGAGGAAGGACCAAACATTCCTGCTAGGTCTGCTGACCCATGCCCCAAACATGGCCATTCCTCAGCACTTCATTGTAAGCTTCAAGTCTAGGCCACATTTGAAGAAATAGCCAGCGATAAAGACAGAAGTGATGTGGGTGATGGGCTCCCACCCCCTGCGAGAGGGGCAGATGGGCAGTTTCTCATTCCTTTCTAGTCCAGGGGAACATGATGGGCTTGCTGTGTTGCATAGTTTTGTAACTGGAGTTGAAGAGAAGGTTGTGGGATTAGTCAGGCTTTGCTTGTTTCATGTACTCACTATGAAAGAAATGCTAAAATAACAGTTATTAGGTGTAGCAAAAGAAGATATGTTTGCTTTCTCAGACACTCTAGGTGACTTTAGGCAAAATCTGTGGAGAGGGGTTAGCAATCAGGCTATAAAAATGTTTCAGCTCTAGCTTTATTCCATGCTGCCCTATGGCCAAGCACACTCTCACAGCAGATCTCAGTCAGTTTGAAGGACTTGATCCATGAACCATTCAGATAACAAATGTTTTTTCTTCCCAAATCAGAATTGCAGCAACTCCTGTTTTTGTTGAAGGATCATCCATAAATGAAGGGGACTTTCACATCAGAGGCATGTTTCTTGGCCATGACATCCCGTCTGGGCTCTGGAAACTCCTGCTCCCCTGTGAAAATGAAGGCAGATGAGTGCTCACTCCTACCGCACTGCTGACGGCAGGGCTCAGCCTGGCAGCTCCCAAAGGAGCCTGTGCAGAAAGTGGCATTACCTCATATGTCACTGTGGTATTTTAAAATGGTTGCATAATTACTTTGACTGTTACACTCGGACTGGGTGACAGGACTATGAAGACTGAAATTTGTTCCAGAAACTGTCTGGATTTTGTCCTTTTTTCCCCCCTTTTTTCTTTTTTTTCCCTTTGTAGCCTGGGGGTACACAGCAACCTGAGATGTTACACTGGGAGAGAAAGTCACTGAGGAGGGGGGGAAATAGATGATTCCAGACTCACACACACTTTCTTCTGTTACTCAAAGCTTAAGGGAAGGGCATGCAGCCACCTGATTTCCATTACCATGACAGGCCTCACTGATGGTGCCCAGTGTACACGTACATCGCTAGTGGGTATTTTGGCACAAGGCAACCATCTCCCAACCATAGTGCCATCGTAGGAGGAAAGACAAAGCCTTACTCAGAGATGCCGTGCACCCAGAGACGGGAGCAAACATTACCATGTTAGGCACCCCTCTGCCCTTTTTGAGGCGATGCCTGCCACTGTCTCTCTGAGAAGGCACTTTTTGGAGCAGAGCGATGCCCGCCCTGAGGATTGCGGTCTGTGATCGGAGGGATGCAAGGACCTGGTCCTGCCTGACCGCTGGGAGCTTGGTACCTGCCTGGGGCATGCAGCACTCTCACTGAACAATGGCCCCAAGATCAAGATATAAAGAGGTTAGCCCATGAAAAGTAAAATCAATTCAGTGCAAAGTAGATGTCCTTGGCTTTGAAGGGAATAAGGAGAAAAAGAAGTCTTTGTTACCTTTATAATAGATATTTACATTCAGCCTTTAGACCGTGACCTGTGTTATCTGATCCAGACTAAACTGCTGTTGGTTTTGGGACCTCACAGGACCATGGTTAAGATGAGCACCCTTTGAAGCATGTGAGGATCTACTGAGTGGTCTGAGCTTTTACACATATTTTGTAGGGCAGGGATGAAAAATGAGTTTCAAGAAACGCATTTCTCACAGGCACATAGAAAGCCCTTTAAGTGTGGACTGTGCTCCACACAGAAAAGAGACCACATTAAAAAGGCATTTAAACCCCTGAAAGTCTTTTTGACTTTTGACTTCAAAAGAGTTCCCTTGCAGAACTGTACCCGCAGTAGCTGTCTCCTGATCATATGGCCAGGCATGAGGGAAATTCAGCTGATTTTTCCCTCAGTTATACAATGAAGCGTGTTACAAAATGTAAAATTAGAAAATTATGTTGAGTGGGTTCTTAATCTTTTTATGCCAAACAAATGGATTCTTTATTTTCCACTATATCTACTAGAAATGCAGACAGTGATATAAGAAATGAATTTGGAAGCTAGAGGTTAGTGAGGTTACGTTTTCAATTTTTTTTCCAGGGACGTGGGGAACAATTAGGCCTCCTTGCTGCCTTATCCAAAGTGAAAAGACAGCTGGTCCTCTCAGGCACTCTGATGACTGCAGTTCAGTGATGTGGTCCCTGACAAGGACCCAGCTAGGCAGACGATGCCAGAAAGAAGCCTGTGATAATTTGGAAATAACCAGACTATCTCACCCAGACAGCATCTAAATAAAATGGAAATGGGAGAAATGAGGGCACCGAGGCCGGAGTGTGTAAATAACCAATTAATACGTTTGTTGGCTGATCTGAAAAGTAATTGAAATAAATAATGGAAATGCAGACCATGTTCTTTTCTCCCAACATCAGGATTTTTTCCTTGCCAAAGTGAAAAGAAGTTAAAAAAACCCAAAACAAAACTTTCGGGGAAAAAGTCATAGAAGGTTTTCCTCTTGGAGTTCTGATGTAAAAGCCAAGAAAATTAAATGCTAGAGTCATAAAGTTGGCAGCAGCTTGGACATCTCTTTGACTCGAAAGGAACCCCTGGCTATTTCTCTGCCCAGGTTGCAAGGGAAGATGGGGTGTCCTGATGCAGGCAGCTCTGTCGACTGTGTGCCCTGCTTGGGACTCCCTCCTGTGCATCGGTCATCCTCACCTCCTAGCAGTGCTCTCCTCCTTGGAGCTTCCTCAGCCTCATACATTGGCAGGGCCTGGCAGACTGCTGGGAAAAACTGAGAGGGACCGACAACGGGTTAAGTTGCTACTGTCCTCCAAAGGCATAGCAGACTTCAGTTCAAGTCAGCTCTTTTAATCAGAAAGGACACTTAACTTGCAGAAACCACAGCACTCTCCACAAGGACCCATGAAGGCAGAAATGTTTCAGCACTGACTGATGGCCAATGCAATTTTCTGGGATGTGGGTGCAGCTCCTTGAGCCAGAGGAAGAAATCAAACCTGCATCTTTCATTTTTCAGCTGAGGGCATTGATAGTGTGCTATTGGGTGGAAGGTTAGCTGACACCAATGTACCTTTATTTACATGACTGTTATTATAAGTACCCAGAAAGTTAACTATTTAAAAAATGTGAAGGGCTTATGTTCAGAAAGCGTCTAAACAAACTGTTTCTGACACTTAAAAAAACCCAGTCTTCGTTCATTTTGGCGAAAAATGTTTATTGAATTTGGTCAAACTTTAGAAAGTCATCAGCTAACTTGATATAGCGGGTTTTTTTGGTGACTAATGATTTACCAAAAGAAATATGCTGTCTTCTTCCCCGGAGGCATATAATTCATTTGGGAGTCCATGGTAGATTTTCCTTTCTTCCTTTTACTCCTTTACAAGGGATTTGAGCTTCCCCAGGAGACAGGTTGCTGCCTTTTGCATTGCTTGTGATTCAGGCTTTCAGGGTGGAAGATTTCTCACCTCCTCTTTTGGATGGGAGCTGTAGACCATCCTTTTTGTTCTGCCTCACCCAAGGGAGGGGGCTGCTGTCAGACCTGCTGGGCTGCGAGCACAGAGAGGCCAGTGGTTAAGGGAGCCTGAAATCACAAGGGCTGCAAAATCAGTGTCAAGTAGGTGTCTTGCCTGCCTTTGCGTGCTGTGTTTGTGTAGATCTGAAAGCAAGCAAAGGGCATTTAGTTACCCATGTTTGATTTACACCATCCTCAAGCATGCTAGGCAGTTGACTGAACGCATTCGGATCCATGGCTCCTGCCTGGAGGAGCTTGCACTCTAGTTTTAGAGGGATGGGCTGAGAAAATACAAGGTGAGGTTGCTCAGAGACTTAGCCCTCCTTGTCCTCCTCTAAAACTGCCTGCTGTTTGCTTAAATTAATCCCTTCTGTGTGACACCACAGACTTTCAGCTTTGTCACTGCAGGAGAGTATTTTCCTGGGAGAGTTTGCAATGCCAGTGAATTCAAGACAGGGCAAGTGGTGAAAACAGTTTCCTGGGACTCTTCCCTGAGAGCTGAAGTCAAGTCCGGCCCAGGCAAGGGGTTAGCAGAGGGAGGACAGCATAAGCATCACATGGAGTGCTGGGAAAGCACCCTAGGGAAAGCACCATCTCCTGACAAGGGGAGATTCTCCGCATCCCAGTCTCGCCCCATGTAACACGAGGGCAGGGATCTTGCTGGTCACATGCAGAGGAAAGTATGGGAGCCTGGTTACATTAGCCCAGAGTCATTCAGCTGTTGATTGTGGAAAGCCTCCCGGGAAAGCGGGTGGGTATCTTTAAAATGATCTTCATCCAGCAGAGCAAGGCTTTGGTTCAGTTTTGCTAGTGTGGAATACTCCCATAATGTTAAATCATATCAGGATTTGATTGTGAGTTTAAATATATGTAGTGAACATTTAAGTTCTGTGCAAACAAAGACCAGACAGGGGCCAAGACAAACTGACGCATAAGCAGCCATGTTGTTCCCTCTTCGGTCCAAGAACTAGATTCTTTCACAAAACCCTCTGTGTAGCAATGATAAAAAGATGAATATTTGACATAGTTGTAAGATAACACTCTGACGCCCTAGTAAACATAACTGAATTAGTGGTTATGAAAGAGACCCTGTGACGTGGTTGCTTGCAACAGCGGTGAGTTGGATGTGGTGCCCCAAAAGGCAGTTTCAAGCTTGGTCTTATCATTTGCTGGTATAGATTCATGGGGAGATGTTCAACAGGATTTGGGTTACTGTTTTGTTTTATAGCAAAACTCACCTACCTTTGCTATATAAGGTACTTAATGTGTTGGAACTAAGATTGAAAAAATAGGTCTGGATGATAATAACTCTCTCTTTCTCATCAGACCAAATTGTCATGCCCCTGTTTGCACTGGATTAGTAATCCCCCAAACTTCAGTGCAGCTACTTGTGGAACAAGCAGTGCTCAACGCCCTGCTCTTGGCTCTGCTGAGCATCCGGGAAACCCTGCTGCAGCTCGATGGTGGTGTAGCATCTGCCGACGCTGGTGCCCTCGCCTGCTGTGCTCAGGGGCCCACTGGAGAAGTCATGCTGGTGTTCACGGGGATGCCAGAGACTGACTGCATAGTCAGGAAAACTGGAGAGACTTTGAATTTCTGCAGGCTGTAGCTCATATAGTATTAATAAAAAGCTCAGATGGGAGAGTTTACCAGCGTAAGTCCAATTTAAAAATTGAAATAGATGGAATTTCAGTACCCTCTGCAAACTGGCGTATCAGACTCTTACAGCAGCTTTCAGAGTCCTTGTCTCTCCTGCAGCATAGCTGGTTCTTATTCTCTAAACTTGATTTGTTAGCATGTCTGCTGTCAAAATGTCTGTTTCTTATTTTTGTTGAGTTATACCTTAAATGTGTCTTTTTTTGGCTACTTTCGTTCTTGTTTCTGCACAGCGGCAGCCAAGCAGGGGCCCAAGTACTCATTCCTGGCCCTCAGATTTATTCCCATCACTTTGATGGGTTGAGTCTGGTGCTGCCTGTATCACAGAGCACCTGGATGGGCCGATTGCAGACATTCGCTGGCACTGCAATCTCAGCTGTGGAAACAATTTTGCTGGCAGTGGAAGCCCAGTTTCACTGGGGAGGGGCCCATATTTCTTGCTTGAAGTGTGTGAAGCCTCATCAGAGCTCTGTTATCAGACTTGCTGGAATTTTTTTCCCCTCAGTCTCTTCTTGGTCTACCTTCTCTCACTCCTCTGAATCTCTACTTCTGCTTCTTCTCAAAGTCCCTAATGTATCTTTTCTGGCTTCTTTTGCTGTAGTCTCTCACCTCATTTTTTCTTTACCCATTAGCTCTTCTTTCACTGTGGTTCTCCACTGCCTCCTCCATTTTCTCTGCCCCTCCTCTGCATTTCTCAGGAGCCTTCTGTTTTTCTCCCCATGTCCTCACTTTCATCCCTTCTCCAGAATCTCCATAAATGACAGTTCCAGTAATGGGGCATATCCCTTGAAAAGACATTTCTCTCAGTCCTCAGAGATGCTGTGAGATGCAGGTCTGGGTGGCATCGCTGCTGTTAATATTTTATTAACAAGTGATGCTGGGAACCCACGGTGCCAATCGTTGTGTAGCTGGGCAGCAAAAGACTGCTCTTGCCCCAGAAGTCCTCACATGCTCCACAGGCATAAAGGGATTACAGTCTCAATCTTACACATTGGCAACGGAGGCTTACGGAGAATAAGGATAAATTTACTGAGCTCTTTAGGCACATAAAGTTGTGAATACATATTGTCTCCCCAGCCTGACGTCCTTATGCATGTTAACTGTCTGGTTCCAGTTAACCTATTGATTTTACTGGGGTATAGGAATGACACCCATGTAGAAAGCATGGAAAACTTTGCTCATGGTGACTGGGTCAAGGCCACACAGAAGGTCAAGACCATCCGTTTCTCTCTACTGTCATGGGAAGAATGAAAACTCAGCACAATTTAAGGCAAGGAGAGAGAATAGGGGGAGGAAAAACAATGAAACTTTATAGACTGTGCTCATCGTGCTGTATCTGACTCTGGCTCAAGGGCCTGGACTGAAAAGTCTGTTTTCCTGAGGCACAGCTAGAGCTGAAAACTGCAGCATGGTCCTCGTATTCTGTGATATTCCAGTATAACATTCATGAAATGCTGTGTCAGTTTCACAGACGTATGAGGATGGAAGACTGTAAAGATCTAAGCGTGAATATCGTGATTCACATTCTCCTCCTTTGTGTCACTCTGATGTTTAGACTGTAGGTTTAATGTCATCTCCCAGTTAGCAGGTTTTGATGTGCCAAAGGCTTTTCTATCAAGATAGGGTTGTATTGTTTCCTGTTACCTGGAGGTCAGTTGGTGCTTGGCCAAAGGATAGGTGGACCTGTTGTTTGAGAGCAATGAAATGGTTAATTTGATAATGTTTAACTTGCTAAATCCTTAATATGCGGAGGTAGCGTGCTCAGGAGTTGAGCGGGGCAGCATGATCTCCCTTAGCTATCATTTCAGATGCCTGCAGAACCAGGAAGACTGTGTATCAGTTTACACTCAGCTTGGTAATCTTGCATGGGGCCTGTTTGTGTCTCTTGTGCTGAAGGCTGAATGTAAAATGAACATTGTTAGCCAAGAAAGCAAATAAAGGGAACTATTTCCCAAGGCATTTTACTCTGTTTATTTAACGCCTCTGAACAAACCCCTTTCCACATCCTCTGAACCTACTGGCCACTTCAGATAGCTCCATTTCCTGCTGGGTGAGTTTTTTCTAAAATGTTTATTCAGCTCCAGGAAATGATGATTTCCTGAATATTCTGAAACTTCATATTTTTATTGTATCCCTGTTTATTTAATAGTCTTATTTATTGTGCAAGTGTGCAATGCACAGCAACACCCCTTGCGATGTAACTGTAAGGAAGGAGTGGAACTAGACCTAGTACATCAAAAAACCAGTTTAAGTGAAATGAAGTCTGGTTTTGCTAATTTATACACTAGTGTATTTCCACTAGCATGAGCAGTTACTCCTTATTTATACTGGCCTTAATGAGTTCAGAAGTAGGCTTTTAAATTTATCCTGCTCTTTAAGGAAAAGTACCTAAAAATTCAAGCCAGTGAAGGGGAATTAATTAACTTAAAGATCAAGATTTTATAATTCACAGTTTACATTAATGTATTTTAGTTTTCTTTAAGCAGCAAACCAACGGAAGGGACTATGTTTTCTTCACTCTACACTGGGACTAAATGAGCAATGCTTATTTTGTGAGGTTGAAGTGAACCTGCAGCCAGCACTCCAGCCTGATGTGGATTTCACTATAGAAAGTGAAATTTGTGCACAGTCTTAATGAAAAGTCTGCAATACTTTATGCGCAAGGATAGGAACCAGGAGGAACTGCGCTGAAATGAGAAGAGCTTCTCTAAGGTAAATCAAATGGGATTAGTCCCAGAGGAAATTCAGGAATTGCATAGCCTTGCCATTAACCCTGGACTGAGCCAGGTGTCCCTCCCATGCTTTCGTCTTCTCCTTTTGCACCTACTTTTTGTTAACCTGCATCTGCTGGCATTATCAGCTGTGACTCCCTTTGGCTTTCTACATGCAGAACAAATAGTTTGCACCTCTGTTGAGTCTGAAAAGAAAGGCAATGTGGGCATACTGCACTGCCATGCCCCTAAATGACGAGCCCTTACAGCATCCAAGTAAGACTTGCCCCATCCTTACCTGGAACTTCTGCCCTCACAGAAACCACATCCTTCAATGGCCATCATGTCTCCATTTGGAAAGGCTTTTGAAGGAGGAACAGACTGAGGATTAGACTTTCCTTTTCTCAGGCATCCTTTTATCTGTTTTGCTCCAGAAACCAGCCTCTTCCTCTCCTGTGAGTCATTTGTTGCCACTCCTATACTGTCTGTGGTGAGGAGGCTGTCGCTTTCCCCCACTTTTAAATATTCTTTTTAGAGTTTCTCTACTCCCTCCCTCCTTTCCTTCCTCTCTCCCTTCCTTCTCTCTTTCTCCCTCCCTCCCTCCCTCTCTCCCTCCCTCCTTCCCTCCCTCCCTCCCTCCCTTCCTTCCTTCCTTCCTTCCTTCCTTCCTTCCTTCCTTCCTTCCTTCCTTCCTTCCTTCCTTCCTTCCTTCCTTCCTTCCTTCCTTCCTTCCTTTTGTTCTTTGTTATGCATCCCATACTCATCCACTATTTTTCCCCAATTCAGGTGGAGACATGCTGCTGCTGCTGTCTCTATCACCAGACGTTGCTGGGATATCTCTATCACTGACAGAGACTGAACCCTTTGTATGCAGCAGAAGGGGGTCTGCTTTCAGACCACCCCTTGTGAAGCAATGCAATACCACTGCGCCCTTGTCTGAAAGGAGCATTCTTGGTTTTGACACCAAATATTTGATATCCACATTGCTGAGATGAGTAATGAGGGTGCCATTTCTGCCATTTTACCTCCTCTCTGAGTTCACGTTGTGTAACTTTACCACCAGGATGCAGGACCACAACTATTTGACTTTTGAGTGGGCTTGGACTGTGTTTAATTAATCTCTGATTAATTCACCTTATATCCTTGTGTCACCTGCTTTCCATCTCTGCAGGCGGACACTTCCCTCTCTTCCCCCTGTCTAACATGATCAGGCAGAGCTGCAACACTTTTGTCTTTTTCTTTCCAGGAGGCTTTTTCTTCCTACCTTTTCTGCTCCACCATAGCTCTGACACCAGACCATCAGCTCCAACAGCCTCTTCCCCAGCTTTAACAGAAGGTTGCCTCATCTGGAGACATTTGGTATGTTTTAACTCTCTTTAGGCTTGCTGAAGTTTTCAGAGGATGTAGGGGACCCATGGAGAATGGTTTTTTACCTCCTATACAAGTTTTGGCTACTTGGCCTCTATTATCACGTCAGCTGAGGCTGCTGGGAATCATTTGCAGAACCATGTTTAAACCTGAAATTTCATGAGAAAAATCTACCCCAGGCTACTATTGCATTTGTAAAGTAAGCTGCTAGGTGCTAGGAAAGCAAGAGAATCACACAAATAAATAGGTTTAAATTAACTCCAGGTCCTATACTAATGCATGATGACATTTACAGCTGCCTTGGCTTACCCTGCCATCTTCTGGTGATACCTGCTGCAAGATCAAAAGTTAGAGGTGAAATGAGATGAAATATTTTATTGCTAAGAACACAAGAGTTGGCTCCAATCCAACAGAACAGTTTCCTCAAATAACCGTTTTTAATATACAGCACCATATAAGATTCCTGCAATAAATGTTAGGATTTTAGATTTTGATTTAACTTCTTTCAATAATGTATTTATTTTACTGAATGATACTTCTCTAGGCCAAAGAAATGTTTCTGGCCTGACAATGCCTGCCCCGGCAAAGGCAGATAAAAAAAATGTACCACTCATTTCTCTATCATTATAAAGCAACCAAGGATATTGAGACAGCCAGAGGCATTGACTGGCCAAGTGTTCAAGACTGTGACTACTTGGTCTCCAAGTCTTTAGATGCTCAGTTACAAACTGCTTCTCATCCATCCAAAACCGGACTATTTGACACTTTCCACAACAAAACCACCAATCTGCACTCCAGTTCTCTCACTGTGTCTCTCAGCCTAATAACTTCAATAATTTTCTTTTTTGCTGGTTTTCCTGCTTCTTTCCCTTTCTGTTTGCAACCTGTCCAGAACTAGACTGTTTGTCTGTTTGGTTTTTGCCCTTTGACCAGCCCCCAATACTCTTTCTTTACACAGGCCTCAGCACTGGCCATCCCTTAAGGCAGGAACTGAGTTCGAATTTTTCCTTTTGACATTTAAAGTGCTGCTGGTTTGGAAAGTCCCCCCTTCACCCAGAGGAAAATTGGGAGTTTTTATTGGAAAACCAAAAAATATTCAGTGTTTGGCAACAAAGCGATTAGTCATGTCTCAAAACTACAGGCCATTCTTTAATGCTCACCAAAAATGTTAATTTTTCTTTGTCTGAAAATGTTCAGTTGCCATAAACAGAGGGTTGGCTTTTTTTGGTGTTTCCACAAAACGTTGAAAATTTTCATGGAAAGCAGCTGTTGTGGGTAAAAAAAATATTAGACAGAGTAATCATATAAAAGTACTCTTTTTACTGTTCAGTAGAGAAGTTTTGATGGAAAATTTTGACCAGCCTTGCTTTAAGACCTTTTATGGTGCTGTGTTATGAAAGGATTAGACTTAGACACTCTATCTGGCTTCTTCACCTATTTCTGTTTATACTTCGTTATGTCAATCTCTTTACTGTCCTCAGCTCTGTAATCCCCTCTCTTTTCATATTTACAATATTTATTCACTTGCTTTATTTAAAATGTTTTGCTTGGTTCTGGTTTCATTTAATTGACTGGGCATCTTAGTTATGGGGTTTTTGTTAATCTGCCTGATCTCTTCCTGGCTGCCAAACTCCGGTATGTAAGGTTGCTCTCAAGAGTTGCTCTGGCGGCATGGCACTAAGTCGTTAGGGCACTTCAGTGTTGCAGACTTACATGGCTCCTTTGATGTGCCCAAATGGCACAAGGCTCCTTTGCATCCTTGCAGTATTTTTATCCTGGGACACGGCAGCACACTCAGATTCCTGTCCTCCTTGGTGTTTCACTACTGTAGAACTTCCAATTTGTAGCAAAAATTGTTAGTACTCACTAATTGAAGGAGCTCCTACTTGGTATTATTGTGTTATTGCCCATCTTCATGGTGTTCAAGTTGTTTCTGCTGTTCTGGCTCTCAGCCTTCTTCTGCCCCAGCTCACGTCACCTGTTCTGCCCTGGAACTGCACCCTGAGAGGCACCGTGCTCCCGCAGCAGCACTAATTAGGTCCCTAATTATGGCAAACTGCCCAGGCTAATTCCAGATGATGATGGCTTCTGATACCCCACGGGGAAAAGCACCCTGGGGATGCAGGACCATGACTGTTACAGGAACTTGGGCTTCAGAAAGACAGAACTACTTTTGAATTGGAGACACTTTTGGATTCCTCCACAAACAGCCAATAGCAGTGATGTTTAGAAAGCATGCACAGAGTTGTGCTGGTGTCAAAATTGCATGCTAATTTTTTTTTTCTTTAATGCATTGAAAGTCTTCAGGGAAATGGCAAGTTAATTTGGCTGATTGGTGTCACCCCCCCAAAGTGTGTTTACCAGAACCAAGACTAATTAGCTCTCCAGACAGTATGTGAATGCAAACATATCAGCTTTTATTTTCCTTCCTCTAACTCCCATCTGATCTCACTCAGTTGCATCTTCAACCAGTGAACACATTAGTAATTCTGCTGTCAGTCTCTGGAGCTCAGGAGCAGGGGGTGCAAAGAAAGGGTGGTTTGCTGTGATTTGCAAGGTCCTGGTGGACAAAGCTGATGCTCACAGTGTGCTGTAGTGTCAGGTCTGAGTCTCCACCACCCATCAGCTGAGAGAGTTTTAATTCTAGATCAGAAACAAGTGTAAAACCCAATCGAGTCAGGTTACCTATACCCTATACCCCATCTGCACTTCTAAGGCATTGAGGGAAGTACCACTTTTCTCCCCAGACAATCAAAGCCCCGAGTCTGCTTTTGTAGGCAGGGCAATCAACTTGCGTGGAGCATTGGTTCAGATAAAAGGGGGCGTTTCCTGCATGAAACTATACAAGTAAAGGTTATGTGGGCTCTGCCTTTCTCTCCAGCCTTGCCAGGATCCTTGTGTGCAGTCTCAGGCAACACCCAGGCTGAGCAGTGACCCAAAATATTCTGCAGGCAGTCACACTGTGCTCGTCGTGGAGCTTTGTCCCACTGTGCCCCCTGGAGCACCCGATGCTACAGGACACTGTGGATTTTGCAGAGGTGATGGTAATAATTGAAATAAGAATGACCAGATGGTGAGAGGTTTCTAATAACCAAGGGCGTGCTCTTAGCCAGTGCCTGTACTGAAGAAAAGATATTTTTGGCATCTTTTTCTAAACATTCTTCTTAAAACAGGCAGAGAGGCAGAGTTTGATCACAGTGACACTGGTGCAAGTCCAAAGTACCTGCTGTGAGTGACTGAATTATACTAGATTCACAGCAGGGTAATGAGATCAGACCCTGATGCGCAGTGACTACTCTGGTCTGCAGTAGGCGTATGTAATTCCTGTTTGAAAATGCCAGGGACTGCAGACATAAAGGCTGGTCGTGATTATTAGCGTGTTTTACAGGAGATGCAACTGTCTGTTGAATCTCTATGATTAAAAAAGTACAAAACCACCTGATTTCTGTCTCATTTCAGGGACCGGTGGCACATTGCAGGTTGTGAATTGCAGGCGGTTTGCTAGGGTAGCCACAGCAGTACCCTGCTGGAGGCTCTGGCTCTCCTGTGCACAGCATGGAGAGCCGGCAGCCTTCCAAAGCGTGGCAAAAATTGACACCATTTCATGCTGCAACGCTATGAAGAAAAGCCCAATTAAGAAAAGTTCAATTGCTTATTTTTCTGTCTTATGGGAAGACGACACAATCATGTCTACATCAAAAATACTTGACTGTGTTTCTGAGACATCACACACTTATTTAGTCATATTTGAAGCATGTGATAGGTGGGTTTTAAATCTCTGCATGAGGAACAAAATAGCTGTTCAATGAAAACATGCAAGAAATCAGAGCTTGTGAAGACTGAGCTAAAATGCCAAGAGACAGTATAGTTTTACGGCACTTAGAGAAATATTCTTTAAAAGAAACATAAACAGTCCCTCAAAAAAGCAAATTGACCATGGCTGAAAACAAATCAGTGAAGCGAGGGAGGCAGGAGTAGATAGCAGTGAGGATGGTGGAGGCTGGGTAGACACTGCTGAGTAAGGATCCAAAGTAATTTTTAGTTTAACTTTGGCAATGGAGTTTTAAAATCAAATTTTCCTACCCTGGCATTTTTCAGTGTTTCCTTCACTGTGCTTCCTAATTGGAGAACTCACATTCTGGTGCACCTGAAAATAAATAAACCTGTAAAGAGATTAATTGAAAAAAAAGGGAGCTGTTTTTGAGAAATGTATGTTTTTAATCGTAGTTTGTGTTCTGGGACAATCCTTCAATGATTTTGCCTTCCAGCTGTGGATTTCCCCATCCTGTCTATGACAGGATCTCCTAATAAATCCCAGGTTTCAAGGTGGAAAGCCCTTCTGTGTTTTAGGTGGGCTTGCTTTAAGTGAAAGATGCAGGCAGATCCACCTGATCCCCACATCTGGCTTGTGCCACACCATCCCATCCTGCTTGAAAAATAATTAGCAGCAAAATACGTAAGTTTAGCTGAGACAGTGAGGGCTTAGCATTCGAGCCTGGCTTTGACGTCCTGTTGGGGTTAATGAGAGAGGGTATTCAGAGCTCTCAGTTGTGGTTTGGGGCTGTGGCAGGCACATACCACGATCCTTCTGCCTGTTTGATGGCTGGAAAATTATTATTACCTAGAAGGTCAAAGGCTCAGCTTTAAAAAATAAACAAAAAAGTGGAAAAAGGGTTTCTGTAGCGTCTGGATATGCCAGGAAGACACAGTGAGGGTTTGGTGAGGACCAGACACTGCGTGCTGCTTGCTGCCTGTGCCACGCGGGCTGTGCGACTGCGGACTCTGGCCGTGTGGGAACGCAGGCACGGACAGCGTCTGACACTCGCCCTGGAGGGGGAAGCCATCGCCTCTTTGCTGGGCCAGCGCAAACAGCAGATAGGATGGGAGGTGGATCTGGCATGGCGCCTGCCAAGTGTGAGCCGAGGTCTCCGCTCAGGCTGGTTATGTCTGGGACCAGGAAATTAAAAGCAATGTTTAGCGGGCAAATACATTGATGAAACACAGGGTTGCACCTGAGGAAAGTCCTATTATGAGGACTTGAAATCAATATATTAACCTGTCAGACAAACACTGAAAAACTGGGTAATAATTCTAACTTTTCATTCCTTTTCCCCTTCTGAAATAAATTATTATGAAATTTACATTCAGTAGATCAGTAACCAAGAGAATTTTTTCAAAATGGAATTTAAATGCCCAGATAAATCTGGTAGGACATTACCCTTCTGAAGTATGCAAGATATTCCTTGGCGTGCTGCTTGTTACTTAACACAGCCATTAAATGTGGTTTATCTGTAGAAGGGGAGGGGGAGATTAACGAGACCAGCAGAAATGATGAATTGACTGACTGTGATGAGGTGCACTGGCAGAGTAAGCTACTGTGGTGAACAGTTTTGTAAAAACAAGAAATATTAAAGCTGGACCTCTGGGGAGGATGGACGTGTTATAACTACAGGCAAAGTTTCTTCTACGGGGGCTGCAACAGGCTCTTTCCATGGGAATGGAAAATGGGCTTTTTATAGGACCCATGGGAGTCCTGTAGGACTCAGGGCTTCAGGATACCTATGGTCCTATCCTGTGATCCTACAGTCATATATTGTACAATCCTAAGGTACAACATCTTTCTAATGCTGGGCATGATATTTTGGCAAGCTACTTAGCACGTTTGTTTCAAATGTAGACTCAGCTTTTTCCAAAGTTTCTTGGGATTTCTGAGTGACTCACGTTCGACAGAGCGTCAGAGCCTTTGGATACACTTGAAAAACACTGAATACAAGAACGTAGCATTGGTCTGAATAAAGTTAACTTAGTTAAACAAATTTAATTTGAATGAAATAGACTTTAGAAGATAATTTAGTAAAACCAGTGCATAGCTGTGAATATGCATGGGTGAACACCAGAGTCTTCCAGAGATGTGAGGAGGAGTATGACAGAGCCAAAGTGCTCAGGCACAAGGAGCAGAGGAGCTGTGGGGGGTAAGACACTGTTTTCTGCCTCCACTAAACCCCTATTTCCTACCTGACTTTGGACACAAGGCTAAAATTACCGTTAACTCCTCAGGAGCATTGGCACCTAGGATTGAACGGTGTCAGGGCGTAAATGAGTGTTGCACATATTCAGTGCTGTGCCACTGCCTGTACCCCACTAGTTGTGCAGCTGCTACCTTTGGTTTGAATGACGTAGGCTTCAACAGTCTAAGATCAGACCTATCCCCAATGCTAGGTTATTTCATTGTGGCCATGATTATTTGTGTTATAAAAACCACTATGGCACCATCTTGCAGTCTGGTTGCAAGAGATCGGTTGAGACCCCATGGTGAGGTCAGCTGAGTGATTACTTTTTTTTGGGGGGGAAGCTAATAAATGTGCCAAATGTGCTGAATTCAGAAAGAAACTTTGAATGTAAAAGTCGAGAAGAAACTTTTTTTGAAAGATACTTATGCCATGAACATTTTCAAAACATGACTTTTTACTGAATCAGAACACAAGGAAAAGGCTTTTGTTTCCAAAATTAAAATAAAAATCTCATACTAGGTCAAATGTAATGGTTTGGGCTGACCCAAGAGGACGTATGTCAATTCAGCTTATGCTAATATTTTTTCCCCAGCTAGACCACGGCTGCCCAGCTCTGCCTGTGGCTGCCCTGTTTCTCCCTGCTGAGGGTCTGGGGGAGATCAAGGATGACCCAGCAAGGACTTGGCTGCCTGAGCCCATTGTGAAGGCTCTGATGATGCCTTCAGAGCTGGCCCAGGCACCACCTATCCCAAGTTGCCTTTAACAGCCAAGGTAAAAATTGCTGAATGTCCAGAAAATTGTTACAGCTGCATATGTTGGCCAGTCCTTAGGAACACTGATGCAGAAATCCCTCCTCTCTAGGGCCATCCTCGACCTCCCACCCTGGTGCTACCTTTCTCCCCACTCCCCATGAGGGTTCCTCTGTAGCTGCCAAGTCTTGAGTTAGCTCTGGGCACACTGGCCCAGGGTAAAACAGAGTTAGGACGTGGCAGAGGGGCTGGGAAGCATCGTCCTTCGGAGAGCAGACGGGGGAGCAGAAGGGAGCACAAAACCATGGCTTGATCCCCAACAGAGTGGACTGGTGTTGGGATGCTGTGCCATACTCTGGGGAAGAGAGGAAGGACTTTGGTGCCTCAGTGTTTACATGTCATACTAATGAAATAAACTTGAAGTCCTGGGAAAAAAGGAAGGGCATGATTCTGTGGGAGGAGCATATGGTAGCAAACATAGGAAGCATCATGCTGGGCCAGACTGAAGGTCTGTCCAGTCAGGTAACAAGTTTTTGGCCGTTGTCAACAGTGACTGAATGCCTACGGTGAAGGTCCCAGTGTACATGCCACTTCCCCTAATGCGCTCCCAACATCCAACCATTCGCAGCTCAGGGGCTTCCTGAGGCAGAAGTGGCTGTAGTACACTGAGCCACCTTCAGTGAATTTTTACCTGTCCAGTCTCTCCTTGAGGCCATGTACACTCTTAGCATGCATGGTTTAAGTGTACACACCCTGTGCAAAAACATCCTCTTTCACTGTTTTTTATCTAACTACCAGCTGTGAGCTCCACAGTGTGCACTGGAAGAGGCAGTGAATGGGCATTTCCTACTCACCCTTTCCCTGCTACTCGTGATTACTTGATTTTTGACTGTATTAAACCCTTTTCTCCACTCCCAGATCTTCTATTTTCCAGGCTGAAGCATTCTAGGGCATTCAGCTGTTCCTTGTGTGCAAACCACTCTGTACCTTTGACCCTCCTTGCTGCTTTTCTCTGAACCTCCTCCAGTTTCCACTATATCTTTTTTAAGATGTGGGGGTGGAAGAACAACCAGGACTGTACAAAGTGTTCATGATGCAAGCCCGTCATGGCTTTATATGGTGGGAAATGCTGCTGAGTTAGCTTTTGGCTCAGTTGCACCAATCTGAATGGTATTGCAGACAGACGGACAAAGGAGCTGTGGTAGGGACAGACCTTCTGGGAAAGGACAAAGTGGTCCCCGACAGCATGGGAGCCCTGTGCCTGGGAGGCCCCATTAACCTGGCAGGCAGACCTACTGCAGACTGGTCCTGGAGGAGAAAGAGGAGGAGAGGACAGTCGTGAGGCATCTGTTCCTTCTCCTCTGAAAAAGCTAAAAGCCCTTCAGCCTGTAAGCTGTGATATGCAACTCCCCATCGATGGCCAGGTCCTCTGTGCAGGAGCAAGGGGGACAGGACACAGAATGGGCTGTTTGCCAATGGGCACGGGCTGGAACAAGGCTGGTTTGATAAAAGCAACAGACTTAGGAAGGGAAAAGACCTCAAAGATGTCTGGAGGCAATAGAGGGCGACTGCTTGTAAAGTAGGTGGTCTGTTAGGGTCTGGTGCTGGAGCCTAAGAAAAGGATATTTATACAGGCCACCCAGGAAACAAGCCGCCTGCTGGGACCATGTCTTTTCCAGTAAAGGGGGGTGAGGGGGTGGGAAGGAAAAGAAATGGATGCAAACTGAGTCCCTGTTACCAGGGACTTCATTGCCATAACTGTTCATGCCATCGCAGTCGGAGTGGTCCACATTCTGTGTACAAGCAGCACTGAAGATAGCTCCTGGAAACCTGTCTTGTTTGAGGTGTCTCTGTTGTAAGCAGTAATTCCTCTGATATCAGGTAAAGGGACAGAACTGCATTTTAACCTAATTTATTTCCCCCAGCATGTGAAACACGTTGAGGAGCTAAAAATCACTCGTCCAATGGATGCAAAATCTTGGTAGTTACCTATGAATAAATGCTGTTAGAGGCTACCTCATTTTAAAATGAGAAAGGTTTTTGTAGAATGGACAGTAAACATTTGCCCTGACGTTGAGAGACCTCAGGACACTGGGTCTCGGCTGCTGCTGTTCCAGCTATGTCATCTCTGACTTCAGGAAAGCTACACCGATATACACTAACCAGGGAGACAGCCCCCATCTCATTCACGCTGCATTTGCTTC
The DNA here is from genome assembly GCF_965183815.1 of Platalea leucorodia. Classification (NCBI taxonomy): domain Eukaryota; kingdom Metazoa; phylum Chordata; class Aves; order Pelecaniformes; family Threskiornithidae; genus Platalea; species Platalea leucorodia. The sequence goes on along the minus strand of NC_138824.1, from coordinate 30,009,850 downwards.
ATAGGTATATGGTTTGCCAAAGGCTTTAGCTCTGTGTTTGTGGCTCGATTTATCAAAAGCAGAGCCAATGCAGGCAGTTGTAAGGGTGGGGCTGCATGCTGAAATTTCAGTGCTTGCAATCTCTGTTTCAGATTAAAAAGAGATTCATTTCTGCTTTTCTGTGTTTTGTTTTGTAGATGGCAGGTAGCTGTTATTTACTTGAAGATGTTTTTTACATCTTCTGTTTGAGTGCTTGGAATAGGGTAGGCTGCGTGAAGGAGAAGTGGGAAGAGTTAATCCAAGCAGGAGAAGTTTTGACTGCAGCTGTGTGAAAAATGGGCCAGAAAGTGTTTTATACATTTATCTTTGTTTCAACAAAGCCTATTTCTTTTTCATACTTCAAGTACATGAGAGGGGGTAGTCAACCTGAAATGGTTTATTTAATCCAAAATAGAACATCTTGGTTTTGGCCTGCTTAATCCTAATAAAAGAAATAAATAAGAAGAGTCAGTCTCTAACTGAAAACATCTTCTAAACACCAATTTGAGAGCATTTCAGTTTGAGAATGGTGAAAGAATACATCTAGGCTGTAAAAAAGAAAAAAAAAGATTATTATTTCTGGACAAAAAAATCTTGTTTAAAAATAAGAAAAATCTGTTGGAGGAGAGAGAGGGAGAGAGAAGTCCACTTTCTGGTGCTTGCAGTTAGGTCAACAGCAAGGCTTGCTGAGCAGGACTTTTTCCCGCATGGAAGATCTAGAGGCGCACTCAGTGAGACAGCTTCCCTGATCATGTCACCTGCAGCTCAGGCAAATTTGATGCTCTTGAGGAGCTGGGGACTTTCAACTCGCCTTTGGTGCTCCCTGATGCTTGACCTGACCAATCTGAGGATGTCTTTGCAGTACCATGTCACCGCGGTGTCAGAGAGGCCACCCAGGATCCTCGGGATCTCTTCCTCAAGTCCTTGATTCCAATAACCCTGTCCTGCGGCACCTTGGTGGTTTTCCCATCAGGCATAAAAGTCTCACCCGGGGAGATCTGCTGGGTTTGGCTGCTTGGTGGCTGAGCAGGGCCATAAACCCTGCGCACGCTCTGCTGCCATGAGAAGCAGCATTAGCAGGCACCAAGGCTTGGGCGGCTGAGCTGCCTTGGACAATTATTGCAGCCTGGAAGCCAGATGAAATCTTGATTGAATCTAGCTCATAAAGAGTAACTCACTGAAAACTCCTTGAGTTACTTGCACACGTTTTTCTAATAAATGAGCCATGCAAATACTTAACCCTATTATTGCTTCTTAAGAGGAACATATTAATAGTTTATCTTTAATAGTACACTGATTGAAAGGTTATCTGCAGTACATTAAAGTTTATAATGAGCAATTTAAAATCAAATAGATAATGAAAGGAGACCAAATATGGCAGGTGAGAATGGGAATAACACACCAATAAACTTTCTGATTAAACATTTGGAGTGGGTGAACAAGCATTTTCCTGCAAAAGGAGTCTTGAGGAAACCTGCAGGTGTCCCTGCATTTACAGGCAGGTTTCTGTCAGGAATCAGACCCATTCCCTGGGAGCTCACAGCAGCCTGCTGGCTTCGCTGACACCTTGGGTGCCACGGCAGCTCTGCTGGGCACCTTGGAACCTGCAGTCCAAAGCTTAAGGAACAGCCTGATTAATTTTTCTGGAATAAATCAGCTCCAGATCTTTTTAATTCATTTCCTTTCGAAGAATAACCTGCGGCAGTCTTGTCTCTCTAGCTCAGAAGTGAAACTGTCTTTTTAACATCAGAATTCACATGCAACACGGAAAATTCTTGTTCACTGGCTGTTTCCACAATGGAGGCAGTAACGCAAACCCGTGTCCTGGGCTTCTTACTGACCGTGGGCCTTGCTGGTCTGTGGAATGTGTCCATGCACTGTTGGAAAGTGCAAACAAAAGGCTGTCTGAGAGCCTGGGCATTGCTGGCAGGAAGCGAGAAAGCAAATTGGGTGCTCATTTGCCGTTCATAGGAGATGCAGACTGCCACCATCAGTTCATCCCTTTGCCGTCTTCTCATGGTGCCACACGGAATGTTCTTCTGCTCACTCAGTCCCCATTTTTTCCCATGTATTACAATCTACCATCTATTAAAACCTTTTCCCTGTTTCTCTTTCCCCATTTCTCTTTCCCCTCTGCCTGCGTACTCGGCAGCTTTCCCTCTCCCCATGCAGGCAGGTGGTGAGGGACTGCCCGCTGCTGCCTGCTCCAGCTGCAGGGAGGGACACTCTGCCCAGCACCGGGTGAGTGGGGCAGAAGAGGAGTACAGACACTGTTGCCTAAACCCCAGCCCTGCTTGTGGCTGCTGCAGGAGGGTTTCCACAGTAGCCGGAGGGGGGGGAAGACAGACAAGCAGCTGTTTTTACAGATCCCAGACGCCTGCGTAAGTGTTGTGTGTCTGTAGCTGGGCATGGAGCACGGGGTGTCCTGGAGTCACGCGCTTCCCTTCTCCCGCTCCCTCGCCACTTATCTTCTGCCTTCCCAATTTAGGAGACACTGGCTTAGGATCTCCCTCAGCTTAAAAAAAAAGAAAAAAAGAAAAAAAATTGTTCTGGCTTTTGAGGCATGCGATGTAGTGTGGGAGCAGCAAACCCTTGGCGCGGCGGTCGCAGAAAGCAGAGCCATTTGCTGAGTCAGGCCCTTGATGAGCTGGCAGCGCTGCATCGGCCGTCTGGTATTCATTGTCGGCAACTTGCAGTCTCAACTTCCTACATCATCTCTTAATCCTCTAAAAGATGTGTTTCTCTGACTCAGAGCTGAGCGCGCTCTCGCTCCCCGGCTGCTGTTAGTATGCTTTTCCGTGGCTGACCTGGCCCACGGCGCTGCTGCCATCACTCCTGGGTGATGTCTGTCTGTCCTGTGCTTAGACTGCCCACCACTGAGCTTCCTTTGGGTGGTAGGCAGATGTCTCCAGACCATACCCGTTCCTGTGGTTGGAAAGCTTTTCCTACCAGCTAAAGTGTATTCCCCTCATGCTCTTGCACTGCTCTTTCCGCTACATTCAGCATGGCATGGAGGGGTGTTTTTTTTCTGCTGTACCATCCCCACCAGTCTTGTCTTCTCTAGACTAAACAGCACCAGACCTTCAATATTTCCTCCAGAATATTTTTTCTTGACCTCCTTGCTTTCCCCTTGGGTTTCTCTGCTTCCTCAAGATCCGCTGGGCTAGAAGACACAGTTTTTCCTTTGAAAATCAGCATTTTCTCAGGGATCCAGGAGATTTCATTGCAGGTGGTAAAAAACTTTTACACTCGAGCCAGATCAAGCTTTCTTGTTACAAAAAAATTGCTGTTTGCCCCCATGTTCTTGGCCTGACCTATAAATTTGGGCGTTGGCTGCATACACAAAAATAAATTAATGGAACTGCACTAACTAGCATGAAAAAATAAGAGGGCAAGGAGTTCTTGAGAAAGAAAGGATGTTCCTAAATCAATATAATATCCTGCTCATTGTTTAAGAAGTAGCAGATCTTCATATAATAGAAGGTTATATGACGAACCTTCAGTTAATGTAAATAGGTACAGCTCTGTAATTGAGTTATGCTGAGCTACATCAGTGGAAAGTTTGTCCCTGTGATGACATTTTGGGGGCTTTAAAGGAAGAATATGCAGTTTAGACATCACAGTTGTTTGAGGTTTGTTGTTTTTTTTTTTTTTTTAATTAATGTTAATGTCCCAAGAAACATAACTGAAAGAGAGCAGAGAAAATTTTTCTTCTGGGTTTTTTATGTTTGGTTGTTTGCTGTTGTGTTTAAACTGAGCCTTTAACATCCCTGATTATCTCCTGTTCACTGCATCCAAATACAGAGCATTATTGTTTGTGCAGGTGCCCCTGTACCTGGAGGAAAGAAAAGCCTCTTTAAAATGGGGAAAGCAAGTAAAGAGCCCTAAAGCTGGATGAGAGATTCGGGAGAAGTGCAATGCTTGAAACACATTTAACTTCATTTTTAAAACTGACTGGACTGAATCTAGGTGGGGAACCTGTGGAGAAATTAGGAAACTTTCCTCATCCTTGAGGACAAGTTCAAACATGTCTTCTGCTCCCAGGTCACTTACTGCTGCTCTAATCATTGGACTTAAAGGTTATTCTGGAGAGAGGAAGAAAAAGGAAGTTTCATTTAAATACCATATGGATAAACAAATGCTATTACCTTCCCCACTCCCAGAGGTGTATTTTTTAATCAAAGTACTGCTACTGTACTCTTTACTGGTCCTAATTCAACCATCCACTAAGTAGAAATAATGCTATTTGCACTTACAGACTTGCATAGCAGTAGAAATACTCTGCAAACATTAGCTACAAAAATTACAATGGGGGCATTTTTATTTCTAATTAAATAATCACTTTATGCACAAGCGGTGTAAAATTACATCAAGTGTAAAATATGTTTAGTAAAAAAAATTTACTACATTTAGAGATCTTTTTCATTGAACTGGAATGAATTTTAAGTCCTTTAAGCCCTTTCCCTATATTGTCTCACAGTGCAATGCAGCAGTTAATTAGTGGCACAGTTAACTGATTTTATTGTATGCTAACTTAAAAGAAACAGTTATGCAATTGTAAGATAGAAAAGTGTGCATGTCTATATATTGCTACAGTAGCTATCATTGAGATGATAACATTTAGATGTCAAGAAAATCAACCTGAAATAAGCACCAAGGAGAGTAATTTCCAGTGATGTCTGGGTATTTTTTTCTCTTTTCTCTATGTAGGAGCAAGCAACAAAATTGTTCATTGCTTTTCCTTCTCCCACCCTGTTGTTATAAACTGTTGTGTGAAATCCTGTTCTGAAATTCTCCTTTTCCCGTGGCGTTTCAATGAGAGTAATTGATCTCCTGGCCTTCTCCGAGGGGGACTGCGCTAGCAGAGCAGGCTCTCCTCATGTTATTTCAGGAGAATTATTTATGGGAAAAGAGCTAAGGAAATAGGGTTATTGCTAAGGACTTGGGAATGGGGGAAGATGAACAGAACTGGAGGTTGTAAATTAAATAATGAATGGGTTTGAAGGAAAAAAAAAAAAACACAGCAAGTCACGGGATCCAGTTCTACTCTTGCTTCACACCAGTTTGCTGTCACTGACCTAAACACTTCTACACAGCTACGAGGTGAGCTTCAGAGTCTGTATTGTGACTGTACATAATAGGTCTGAGCAAAAAAATAGGCCTGGGGAAAAAAAAAATTGTGAAATATGTGTACATCCCAGGATAGATGCCCAGCTGATGGTAAATGACACAAATCTCTGAGTTCAACAGAGCTGGTGTGATTTGGACTTTTGGAGAGTCTGGTGTGTTTAATTTTTTTGGTGTTATGAATAATTGATAATTATGCAAACTATTACTAAACTTGTTTCACTATTTTGTGTATGGCTTTCTATTTTTTTTTTTTTTTAAATACTGTATATTTTTAGCTCAACCCAACATAGAAATAACCATCAGATTGTGTCCATTTGCTGGATTTACGCTGCCACAAAATGAACTCAAATCTTAGTTTAGTGTTTAGGCGCTTTGAAATAAATCACTGAATTGCATCCTTGTCATCTTGCTTCTTTGACTCACTGTGCAGTGGACCCCCTAATTCAGCAAAGTGGCTTTTTCAGCCTGACACCCTTCCTTGTCTTGTGGGCAGGACAGATGACCAGACACTTTTGAGGAGAAATGTTGGAAGTTACAGCTAAGTTCATGTCAGTCTGTTCTTGAACATTTTGGAAACCTGCTGTAAATTGCTGTATATTTTATAAATCATCCAAAGGATCATTGAATGGGAAACTGCAAGAACAAGTAATCCAGCCACAAATTAATGATTAAGCATAATGAACTGCCACTTACCTGAGCAATTGAAATTTTCATCTGAAGCGTCCTTTCTGTTCAAATGTTTGGCTGAATCGATTCCCCAGGATTTCTTTCAATTTGAACCTCTTGTTGGCTGAATAATTTTTGCTTCCTATAGCATTTCAGATAAATGAGATTGTACCGAGAGAAAAGCAGAGCTAACACCATTCCAGTGGAGAATTTCTTGGCTCCACAACTTGTCTTTTCTCACTTCAGAGACTCTCCAAGTAACAGAACATATAATATAGCCTTTTAATGTGCGCATTGTTTCCAGCCTTCCTTCTAATGGCAATGCTGTAAATTGAACTAACCGTTCGGTCATGTTTTAATAATTAACACTTTAACACAAAAGAGTCTTTTTTTGGTATCCTGTCATTGAGTGAAGTTTCATAGGTGATTTAAAAAGTCTGTTTTGTCAATCTGCTCTGTAGTTGCAAGGAAAGAGATTCTAAATTAAACCTAATGGGCCATGTTTTTTTTAAAAGGGCCTCAGCCCAGACTTAATTTGTGCCTGTAATACCATGGTGTGATATGTGTGATTTTACTGCCTCTCTGTAGTAATGGCTTCGCAACAGTTGCTGTTCCTGTTGTAGCTGCAGGCAAAGCTTTGCCTCGGGTCGCGTTCCTGGTGCTGGAGGCACAGCCCCTGCTGCCAGGTGGGATGTCTGCCAGGGGTATGGCCAGTGACACCCCCTACCCCCTCTTGATTTAATGGGCAACAGGTCGGTTTGGTAGATTTGTCAGACATTTGGGTCTAAGGAGTTGGTTCACCAAGGTGTGACCTGATCCACTGGCTAGAAATTGCATTTCCCATTATATGATCAGGACACGTTTAACAGACAGGGTACCAGTGCAAACCTTGGGGCGCTCACCTAGCGCTTCCTTGCAGGAGGTGTGTTTTGGGATAGCAAAGGGATTCATACTCCGAAATTGTTCAGCGGTGCTTGATCTAAAGCTACATTCACATGACTGCATGTCAGGCACATACCTGAAGTACCTAAATTAAGAGGCTCTTCTCCTTAGCTTCGTATCCATAGTCAGCTGAGGGAAAACATGCTCCAGTGCTTATTTGCACTCTGGAAAGTGAGAGAATTCACTGTGTAAAGAGGGACACTCCCTTCCCCACATAAACACCTGCCATAGGAGGTGTGGATACTCCCCTTCTCATTCTTGCTTCTGTGATTGAACAGAAGTGACGTTTCTTTGCTCCTTCTGTGACCATGAGGCGTAAAAAAATGCTTTGTTGCAGCATCTGCTACGGCTTTCCATTGCCAGCTTCTCTGTCCCTTCCTCTTCCCTGTTTTATTACTCCAGAGCTACAAGAGACCCTTTGGGGTAAGTAGGTTTGTGCTCCATAGTCAAGTGCTCTGCAGAGAGAGATACCTGGGCTAGTTTTGGACAGAGCACTATGGTACTGGAAGTGGTCTAGCAGGGTGCAAATGGATGGAGAAATTAGCCCGTGCAAGGCTCTGTGCTGCTGCTTTAGGTGGGTTATGGTGGAAGCCAAGCCACTTGTCCTGAGAAGGGCCCAGGATTGCCCCAACAAAGTGTAGCTGGTGACTCAGATGATATAGGTGATTTGGTGACAAAATGGGAGATAAAATAAAAACCTGCCCACGAGAGTGGTGTACTGCTCACTGGTGTGCTACCAGAGAAATAACAGTGTGCAAAGATTTAATCCAGAAGAAAACTATCTACAGGGACCACACCCACAATATGAACCTAAATTGCCAAATAACCCACTCTCCTTATGAAATAAATACATAACCACAAGGCCACAATGAAATGGAAAAAGCAATTTTGCCCAGAGAATATTGTTCCTAAAGGCACACAGGGCAAAGCTCAGAGCCCACCACACCCAAAAGTCAGGACAACAGCGAGAAATGAAATGCCAAAAAAATAATGCAATCTTGTAAAAAAAACCCCGACACACACACACACACACACAAATTACTTCTCTCCTTCCCGCCCTTCCTCACTTCATTCTGTTTCTCATCCTAAGCAGATTTCCAGATAGCTGCTTAGCTGTATGGAATTTGTGAAGAGAAATCCAGATCCTGGGCACGTACAACACCCCTGTTCGTCACAACTAGTCCCAATCCCTTAGCAAGTAGCTCAGCACCCAGCATGTAGGCAGTACTCGGGGTACTGAGTGCTTTGAAGGAGTAGGGTAGACCCGCATGCTTTGTTCAGCTGAAACTCTAGCAAAATGGTCTGCTCTCAGCTAGTCCTCTTGCATTGCTTCTTGCTGCTCACCCATTCCTGCTAATGTCTTTCTCTTGCAATCACAGAATACACAGTTAAAATGTAGGTTTTGTTTTTTTGCAGCTAGCCAGGATTTTTCTTAATCCAAGATTATGTTACTGCTGGTTTTAATAAGTAAACAGTCAAAATATGATTGATGGTTGGGACTTCTAGAGGTGTTCTCCATTGGCCTAATTCTGCACATGTTAAGATGGAAAACGAAATTCTTATCAGCTTCAGCAGAAGTGGAGTTGAGACAGCAATGAATCCTACTGGAAATCCCGTTTTTTGTGTTGGCAACTTTTTATTTTTTGCTTTTCTTCATAATCTGAAATAAAGCTGACGCAATTTTCCCTCTTTCTCTACTTTTTCCAACCCAGTCATGAGGGTAGAGTGGGTCTGTTGCTATTCCAGTATACTTCAGCGCCACATACCATCACACCTAACTGTCCCTTTAGTATCATATTTTTAATATTTTTATGCCCTTAATTAGGAGGTTCTTATAAAACCAGGGAAGTAATCTTTTTTTTTAGTATGAGTTTTGTGATGAGGTTGAACTCTGTGTAAAGGCAGCGAACACAGATGGATGGGCCCATTTGGGTTATTTTGCTAGGGGCAATTGATGGAGGAAGTTTGTGAGCAATGATGGCGCTGAGGCTACTACAGTCAACGTCCATGCCTTAGGACGGGGACCTGCTGAGTGGTCTGGGCAGAAGGAGCCAGGCACCCCTCTGAAGGGGCTGACACATGGGCAAATGTCTTGGTGGAATATTGCTTAATGCCATTTACCAGGAGGAATGAGGCACCGGGGATCTCCTGTATGCGTTACACCGAACGCAGCTTTCTCCAAGGTAAGTTTGTTTAGGAGGAGGGAGGACACCTGACTGATACCTCTTCTCAAAACCAAAACATTTTGCTTTGGCTTTCCATTCCAGTGAAGAGTGGCATCTTCCAGAGCAACAGCACAGTCGTATTAATGAATGAGGCTCCAAAGTCTCAAATTCTGCTCCCGCCTGGCCAGTGTCCCAGCACTGCAATCCCTGGGTAGCAAAAATCATGAGTCAGTTCCCCCTCCCTCCCGAGCAGCCTGCTCGAGTGCAGTCAGGTCATGTTTTCAAACTTTCCTCTGCAAACAGGAGGGATGGAAACTTCTCCTGCAGGAATGAAAGTTGAGGTTTGTGTTCAGTCTCTTCGTTCCAAGCTGGGACTTGAATACCAGCTTTACGTTTGTGAAACGCTGGATAAATCAGGAGAGCTGGCAGCAATGGGGAGTGTTTTTTTGCTGGTTTTTGTGGGGATGGAGTCCAAACTACACCCCAGGATCTGAACGCTTGTGGGTTTGAAATTCAGCCTCCCACTTTTCTTTCTACTCTGAAATGTATTTTGAAAATACAAAAATAGTATAAAATGTACCTAAATGGCACAGCACAATGCCATGAACAGACAGTTAAAAACTGCCCAGGACTTAGCATAACTCACTAAGTGTAAGGTGGGAAGTAGGTTTTCTTGAACAATTACTGGATGCTCCCCTCTCTTACCCTAAAAAGTTATACTGGGTGAAAAAAAAAAAAGACTTTGGATTCAGACAACAAGATGATTTGGGGACTAGCAAGAAGAACAGCTGTACAACTGCTCAGAGGCAGGTTAAGTTTGATTTTGCAGCACACTGTGCTAAGGAAGCTGCCTTGTTTCCAATATTTGAGCAGGAGTGCCTAGAGCTAATTCAGGTATCTTTATGAGCAGAAAGAGAAAGCAAGGATAAGTGCAGGGAGGCTGAAACGTGACACTTTCCTTTCCTTGGCAGGGGCAGTCTGTGATCTACTGATCCCTGAATATTCCTGTCTTTGACTCTTAAATGAAAAGGTGGTTGTACGATTTCTTTTTCACATAACTTTTTAAAGAGAGAAACAAGGGAGTAACACTCAATGCAAAAGCAGTGCACCTTGGGATGAATGAATAATGGAAGAACACCATCACTGCAGCCACATGTGGCATTGTTTACTTGTGTCACTGTAAATGATTAATATGGAAAAGCTGCATTTGAACAAGTGAGATTGATGAGAGCTTTACAGGCTATTTTTGGGTAATTTAAAACAGTGCCTATACTGGATGGTAAAAAGAAGAATGAAGACGAGACAGCCAGTGCTGTCAGCTTTTCTCTCTTCTGATTCAGTCTTTGGCTGTGCCCTGCCTCTGCTCCAGAAAGCCAAGGCTTTGGATGAAGGATGGAAGGAGAAAAACAGAAGGCTGGGGGAAGATTTTGGTCTTGACCACACTGGCAGATGCAGAGATATTTGAACTCAGTCTTCCACATTAACCCTGGAGCTTGTAGCATGGAGAAGGTTGGGTGACGGTGGGTACAGAGACACCTGAGCTGGCTGGATGTGTGCTGGGGTGAGATGCCCAGATGCAATTTAGCCATGTTTGTCTGGGCCCAAACTAATAAGTTCACAGTGCTGACACTTACTATCTCCTGTGCAGTGTCCATGTTACTGAGATAAGTTACATCTGGACCTCATCCTGTTAAAGAGGTGGGTGTTATACTGTGTCCAGGGGTCTCTACTAATGTGCCTATCTGTACTCCAATTCTTCATACCCTGCAGATATGTCTTTAAGATTGCTTAAATCTGAAAGCCCAGTTTTCATAGTTATTTGAAGCAAAAGACAGGTTACAGGTAAAGGGTCTTTTATAGCCCAGCAACAATTTCCAGGAGATAAAAGGAGCTGTTCCTTAAGCATCTGTTAATAATTTGTAGGGGACATGGGAAATAAGAACAGTCAAAAGGCAACCAAAACACTTATCATGGATGACTTCCTACCAGAGGGCCATTTGCTGCTGATCTCCTGTGGCCAATAACAAATTTCCTTAGTGTTTCTATAAATAATAATGTTGTCTTCTCAAAAGAGGAAGTCCCGTATCCAGTACAAGGTAACTTGACAGTGGACTTAAGTCTGCTGGATGAGAACGTGTTACTTACAGACTCAAAAAAGCACAGTTGCTGAGGTACCAGAAATCACAGTCAATTTATATATACTTTATACAAATGAAATAGGGCACTGACCAAAAATCTGCACATTTGGAACTTTAACAGGGACAGTTTTCCAAAGCTTAAAGCATTTGCTGGCATAACTGACTGAGGATATGCATTTTAAGTGGGAAAGTGCTGAGAAAAATCAGGAATTATTCAAGAATATTGTGCTAGTTGTTCCAAACCCCATGATTCCATCAACAAAAAAGGGTTATGCAGAACAACAACAAAATTCCTTAGTTAAACAGAGAAACAATAAAACATTAAAGAATATACCAAGAACAAATAAAAGGTCTGATCCCAATGGAGTTAAAAAAAGATAAGATTTTTTTTTAAGCCTGTTAAGAGCCAAAACAGTTCTTTGTCAGGTAAAAGTAAACTGCTAGATACATGTGATAAAATCATGAATGCTGATACAAAAAGGCAGAAGGGCTGATAAATACTTCTTATTTGTATTTATCTGTGCCCATCTGAAATGCTGAGTTCTGGGACAGGAATTTTATTAGCTGTAACAAAGAGGGATATGAACAATTTGCTAAAATTAAACACTTAGCTTATGCCATGGAGATGTAAGTTTATTACCTGAGGAGTTATCTGAAGCATTATTATTAATTTCTAGCATAACTGCAAGAATGAGGCACTTCTGAAGTCTTGCTGTACTCTCAGTGGCATTTTGTTATCTGTAGATTAACCAAAGGACTACAGAACAATAGATGTTCCCCAAAATGCTGTGGTTAAAATGTTCCAATTTGGGAAAAAAAAAAGTAAAAAAAAATCAAACCACAAAACGCAAGCCTGTTGGTCAGTGATCATAAGACCCATCAACCGAGATTTCTGTTTCACTGGGCTTTTTCATTTTTGTTTTATTGGTCTGTGAGAAGCTGGCAGAGAGACGGAAGAAGCTGGCTGCAGCCCCTGGCTCTCATGGGTGACTTTAACCACCTCAATGAGCAACATGGCAAAGCACAGGCAATCCAACAAGTTTCTGGAGACTGGCAAGGACTATTTCCTGACACTGGGGATCCACAAGCCAACTAGGTGAGACGTGCTGTTGGACCAGCTACTCATTAGCTAATGGGAGGAGACAGAGAAAACAGTGTTGTACTCCTCACAGAGGTGCACATTGATAGGATAAGAGGCAGCAGACAGAAGTTGCAATGAAGGAAGTTCTGATGGATATAAGGAAAGATTTTTCTCAGAAAGGTGGTAAAATATTGGCACAGGTTGCACTGAGAGGTTGTGGCATCTCTGTTCTGGGAGGTGCTCAAAGCCCAAGTGCACTGAGCAACCTGATCCAGTTAGATGTGTTTTGAGCAGATTGGGCTAGATGACCTTCATCGATCCAGCCTAACTTATTCTGAGTCAGTGGTTAAACTGATTGGTGTGGTTTTTAAACCTACAGAAGCGCAGAGAGAAACAAAATGAATGACTTTTAAAATAAGATCCAGTGTAGCAAAGAAACAATGTTATTAACTGTGATTTCTTAAATCTGTAATATCCCTTTAGCATACTTTCTATGTTCTCTCTGTAGTGAAGGTAATCAAACATGGGACTAAAATATTGGATGAGACAGCAAACACACTGCTGCTTGGAGTATTTTAAAATCGGCAAATCCATCCCTAATGTAGCTGCTGGCAGAAAAATAAATGATCTGTTCTTGGTTGCGCTGGGTCTGTGCTGGGTAACGCTGTACTTGGGATACCTCTTTCATTCCTCCTGCTCCTCCCCTATTCTCATGACCATTGCAGGAACTAGACTGTGTAGCCCTCAAAATGTTGAACTTTGACACCTTGCATATTTACTTATTTTTCTCAAAAATGCTGCGATCCAGCATGGTAGAATGAGATGCACTGTTGTCAGTCACACAGAAACCACCTGAAGAGAAAGGAAAAGGAATAGAAAATTCTTCCTGTATTAAAAATATTAGTCTTATTCTTGTACATGTGACTGCTTTCTTATCACCCAGCAGGTCTATACCTTTACAAGACTGTGATGGGGCCAGTTTGACCCCATCTTCAGGCTTGGGCAAGGAAGTCAAGGTAATCTATTCTATCTTAAATATTAGCTTACATGGCATTTGAGGTGCCTACACACTTCAGCTAGTAACACAGCAAGTATGTTAAACTAATAACCTTGGCTTCTAACTGACACACTAAATATGGCGTTATAATTACCTTGGAACCTGGGCGGAGATTCAGACCTCCTGAACTCTTCATGAGATGTGACTCAAGGAATTTAATGGCAAGCTCTGAGCATGGTGACAAGTCTCCTGGTTTGAAGTGGTAAACATTTATCTCTTACCAGAGGTGCCTGAAGCTTTCTGAGTAGATGGATGTTGCAGAGTGTACCATTAGCCCTCCAGATCTTGACCTTAGTGAAATATCCTAGTTTCAATTTCAGATTCATAAAGCTACCTAGCAAACTAACCCAGAGCATTGAAGTTTTTCTGGACTGCTGTTACCTGATAATAGTTTTTATGGTGGTTGTCTAGTCATAGCAGTAAGATAACCCTTTTGAACAAGATGGATGTGTTGGGACACCATTTAAGTAAAAACACTCCTGGAAATATTTACACCAGACGCTCAAAGTCAGGTTCAGTGGATTTATTTCCCCTGGTTAAATAAAAGCTGTCTATCTCTTCTCAAAAAAAGTAGCACTGTGAGCAGAAATTTTTAGTGTGTAAGGCAAAAACCAGCAGGTCAAGCCTGTCTTTGTTCTGTATCAGCTAGTGTTAGCTAATGAATCCTTCAGCAGTGAAGATTTCCATACATTATGAAACTGAACCAGACCAAATTTGTGGTTTAGGTGCAAAGTCTCTGAAGCCCATTAAGCACATTACAACCACTTCAGCTAGTCGAGACCTTCTGTATGTTGTTGATCAGTCTGCCTTTGATTTAGATACAAAGGCTAAACCGACTTGGGGTTCTCATTCCATTTCATAAGAGTCCACAGATTAGGAGAATATATGTGGCAATATTTGATTTGTTCAAACTCAGAGATTTGAAAAATCAGCTGAAACATTTTCTGAGGAGACCTATTTCTTGGCTCTGTTAGATTTCCAGTATTTTGGGCTTTTTCTTCCCTTCTCCAAGAAAATAACTTTCACCATGCAAGAATGCAAGCCCTTATCATTTTTTCTAAGGCCTGCATCTTGATATGCTTGCTATATGATACTACCACAATTCCTCAAGGAGTAACATGATAGTTTTCAGCAGAGGAAGGCTATCCAAACTTAGCCAAAATATGGCATTTGGAAAAGTAAGCTGTACATCATTTCTCTAAATGAGACAAATGTAATCAGATTGCAAATAGCTGGCCTTCTTAAACTTCTCTGAAAATTTCATAGACGACTCAGATCAATAAGATTTAAAAGTAAGGACTTGCATTTGCATGACTCAAAGTGGAAAAATGAGCTATAGATCATGAACTTAAGCTCTTCTGAGATTTCTTTAGTTTGATAAAACAGGACACGATATTTTGAAAGGAACTGGGAAAAAGTGACATTGCCTGAGTGTAGAGTAGGAGCTTATTCACCAACAAAAGAATGTAGAGATTTTGGTGACTGCATCTTTCTCAAGCTGCTGACTTAATAACTGCATTTCGCAACTATTGCTTTAAGCGCTAGTGAGAGAGTGGCATTTTTAAAACACTAATTCCCACCTGCCTGGGTTTTTTCATTGAACTCTGTCAACAAATGTCTGCAACATTAGGAGCAATTTTACATGAAACATTACACCAAAATATCTTGAAAAAACAAATGATTGTGTTCTTACACATTTTCCCCCTTGCTCTTTTTCGTTGCCTTGGTGTTCCTCTTCCTGTTTAGATGTGTGGCCACTGGATGATTTTCAAAGGCTCCAGGGCTCAGGCCTTTGGTCCAGACTCCCACTGATGATGGAGGGCTCAAAGGAAGAATACCAGCAGCTTTGCCTTCTCACAGAGGGTGAGTTTCAGCAAAAGCAAGGGGAATTTGAGTTTTCTGGAGTTTGTCAATAAACCTCTAGGTGAAACTGAAGAATTATGTTTGCACTTCAGGTCAGATCTGCTGAGAAATGCCTGTGAACACCAGTACATTGGAGAAATGTATTCAAGAACATTTCATCCTTGTGAAAATATTACCCTGTTACAACTGCCAAGGTCACTGAGACCCAGAGTGATCTGCTGGTCACAAAAGTTAAAGATGCCTGGCGGCTACTATAATTAAGTTATGAGTGCTAGGAGAATAAGGGAAGCAGTTTTCCCACAAATATTTATTTGAATTTAAAAGTGACTTCAGACATGTCCATGCTCAGAAATCCTCTGAGTTCTGTTTTTTTTTTCCTCCTTGAAAACACTCAGATACTGAGGTTGGATGTGGGTGCCCAAGCCATCCCAGTTTCCACAGCCTTTCACTTCAGCCGGACTAAACAACAGAAGCAATATGTCTCAGGTTTGCATCAAACACAGTGGGCCTTTTGGATATCTGCAACTATCCATTTGCATCTCATGGGCAAAATCCAGGCTGTTGCCTGGGTGGATTAACAGACAGATAGAACATGAAATGTATTTTAAATTCCCACTAGGACTTGTTTGTGGATGAACCGCTAAAATAAAAGAACAGTGACATTTGGATAAACTGCCTTGATAATCAATAGCTACTTGTTTTCATATCAATGGTTGTGTTAGGGTAAAAGCTTTAAAATTCATATTGCCTGTCCATTTGGAAATGCTCTTTTGTTTGCTTTAACTTCTGCTTTTTGGATTTCAGTTAATTTTCTCTTTTCCCCTCCCAAAATGCTGAGTTAGCAAGTTCACAGACAGGTACATGCAGTATCCAAAAACCTACTATCTCTAGGCCCCAGCATAAAGTGGAAAAGACATCTTACACTACTTCTTTGTGGTTCTGATTACATGAAAATCCACAAGACTGAGTGTCAGGGAAATCAGGAGATGACCACAAAACACAGAGTGCACACATGTGAAACTGAAGTGCAAGGGATGGAGGTATGATAGGTTTTGCGTGGCATATAAGATCACTGTGCCTCCAGACTAGGTGTTTAACAATTTTCTGTCGTTGTTTACAATGGAGAGATATAGAAGCTAATAAAAATATACAACAGTAAATGGCAAAAACTCTCCAGCTGTGTCTCATGTGGTATTTTAACACACACTGTATAAAGAATATTCAGCATCTTAAAGCACAATTAACCTGCAGCTAGCTGAGGGATTAAACATGACTATTCTCAACTTGAATGACCCTTTCGCCTAAGTCGAGCAGCCCATTTAGCGCCCTTAATAAATACAGGGATAATTTAAACCATGTGGCTGCAAATTGAAAACATGGGCTTTTGAACTATGTATTTTCTTTCTTGTGTTGGAACTCCTCCCTGGAGATAGACTCAAGTCCCATGATCTTGTAAAAGACAAATCTGTGTATCTTTTTTATTAAGTGTTTCATGATATATATTTTTTCAGTTCCATTGCAGTGGATGCATCTGAAAGATGTGTTCCGTTGACAGTACACAATACCCTCAAAGACTCTTGATCCATTTATCAACTCAAGCTAATAAAAGGAGGATAATATTTCTATGAAAAAGAATGGGTTTTAAAAGCAGCTTGACAGCTTGGTAGAATACATCAATTAAGTGTACAGAGAAATTGGAGGAAAAATGGGGATCTTACTTTCTTTGCTAGCATTAGAATTAATAAAAAAATATTTAATCTGTCCTTCAACAGGAAAAAAATAGAGTTCATTCCCAGCTTGCATACCTTGTGGTTTGAGCTGAAGAATGTTACGCTCAAGTCTATATTCAACTACTGGTTTAAATTATAGCCTTTAGAAAATAATCTACCATTCACTTTAATTAATATCAACAATCACAGAGTCAGTTGAAAAAAAAAAAAAAAACCACGACACAACATGCTAATGTGAAATTAAAAATGTTTCTGTCTTTTTTTTTTTTCATAAAAAACATCAAAGAGTCTCATCTATTGGCAGCTTTGGTATCCCGTAACCTTAGGCTTCTTTCATGTTGATCCAAGGAAGGTTCACAACCAGTTTTCTCTAGTCGGTGGCCCATGAGACACATCTGGCCCCATCATTTCATCTGCGGTCAGGAGAGACACAAAGTGCTCTGCTAGACTATTTTACCACAAACGCTCTTTAGTACCTTCTTCCCCTGAGACAAAATCCTTGGGCTTGTCTTTCCTACCAACGTTTTGAGATTTATCCCCATGGAAAAAGTAGTGGCTGAGGTTCCTCTCCAGCACTGGGCCAGAGAAGGCACCTTTCAGGATTCGATCTTGGATCCTGTTGGGTGCCTTGGCTGGGCCTTTTCCTGTTTAAACTGGCAATGCCGAGGCAAAGGATCCTGTCCTACTGATGGAATATTCTTGCCCTCAGCTGAAAGGTCCAGATGTCACTGAAAACAGGGTGGTAGCAAACCAAAAAAGCAAAGGAGTATGTTTTTCTCTGCAGATCTTACGTGCAAGGGCTCGTATGCAGCTGAAATACTTCAATGTTACATAGCAGAGAACAAATCCGACCTCTGAGGATTTCAATGGGCAGGTTTGCAAATCTCCAACTGAGTGTATGTCTTGTGTTTGTCTGCTAGGCTGGTGCCAGGGATCATTTGTATTAGTTAGAAACTTGTCTTCATATTGTCAGCCTGAAATCTTTGTGCAGCCCTTGGATCAACAGTGCATCTCTTCTGCCTATGATTTGCTGGAACAAACTGAGTAATATTAGGGCACAGTATACCAAGGGCTTATGGTAAACTATTAGTTTTTGGCTCACAAGGTTGCAGTTACAGAGACAACATTTTGTGGACTATATTCCCCTTGAACAGCAACATTTATTTCTGTTTTGTTATTCTATCTCACTACCACCAGCTCTATAAAGCTCCTCTGCGAAACACAAATCTGCAGCGTAGTCTTCCACAACGTAGCCAAGTGATGGTAATTAGCCAAGCTGAGAAGATTTTTTTCAACTGTTCTTCTATCTTCTAACAATACACTGCATATATTGGGACTGTACAGTTGTGTCCATACTATAGCCCCTATCCCCTATCATTGAAAGAATTGTCCACAGTGTATTTCTTATATTTCTTTGCATCTTCTCTTTTGTGGGTGTGTATGATAAGAAAGGAGAAGTCTATGCCTTCAGATCTTAAGAAGAGTTTGTGCAGGATCTGATGCATCCCTTTTTCTTCTCTGCAATGCCCAGAGGCCCTGCAGAGTGATGCAAGTAACAGTCCTGTTCACCCTTGGGAAGCTAACACTTGGAATGTTCAGTATTGCTTGTCTGGGTCACTGTGTAGCGCCACAAGTTCAATGAGAAATCTGCTATTAGTGTGTTGTCAGCTTTCTCAATTTGCTTTTTGAGGTTTTTAGAAGGTGGCGGGGAAGAGGTTGACTGACATTCCTAAATAATATGTTTTTCGCAAGGCCCAAAAGTGATAACTGGCAATTTTGCTTGACTAACCAGGAATGCAGTTAATACATTTTTCCATTTTTTTTTCATGGTTTATTGCTTAAAATTTTATGACTGTACATTCATGTGCAATAACTTTTGTGAATGTTCTTTGCTTTGTGCAGTGGCCTCCGGTCCCATTCTCAATGCCAGTAGACCACATTTTTTCCTCAAGAAGGAAAGTAAAAGAAGTAAATGCATGAGGTGGCTCAGTCCTGCAGCCCCTTGGTTCATACTTTCATGTCTCTAACGGAAGGGTGGCCCCATGCAGGTTGCTGGCAAGTGGAATCTCTGCTCATGTGTCGGTTACATCACCTCCATGGCATCAGGAAAACTTTGGTATATGATAGCAAGGGACAGGAAGGTTGCATTACCTCTGTCAGGAAGGCTGCCAAATGAAAAAAAGCAATGTTGCATACTCTTAAATTACACATACGATATGGATCATTCTAGATGTGGTTCAGCGCTTTGCTGAATGGGGTCCTTTCTGAGTATCTAAAATTGCACGTTTTCTGTGGGTGCCTTCTCTTGGCCTTGTCTCTGAATTCGTCTTTCTTCCGCTTCAGTGCTGTTTATATACCTGAGGAATACCTACTGCTAACAAATAGAAAGAGAGATTTTGATGACTGCAGTTGATTGCGCATCATCTGCTAGTTACTGAAGTTTAAGTTAATATTTCTATCAAATCCTCCAACTTTGAAATGGAGGTTTGTCTTGATTTAGTTTATTCCTTATGGTATCAAAATGTGGTGACAGCTTAAAAAAGAAAAATAACACTGCTTCAGGAAGCAAAACCAGAGTACAACATTTTTAATGGTTTTAATTATATTACAGCACTGTTGGTCTTTTTTCTAAGCATTCACTCCTCATATTTTTCTTTTGTTAGTAGCCAGTTGACAAGGGGAAGCTTATTCCCTCTTCATATTATTATGTTCGGCTTTGTAAATTCCAGTTGGAAACATTTTGTTTATCAGAGCTATATGAAGAGTTGTTAAGTGGGTCTTCATTAGCTTCAGCTTTTGAAAGACCCATTTGGTTAAAGCAAAAGTGTATTGCTCCTCTTTTTCTATGTTCCCGCATTGATTCTTCTGGTAGAAACTCCTTGCTTCTGTGCAGGGAGAGAGATGACATCAGGATCCATGCAAGGAAATCCTGCAGAGTGAAACATTTCTGTTTATGAGCAGTGGTAATAATGAAACAGCTGAGCAAGAGCTGGAGAAGCCCAGCATGCATGGTCGGCATCTCTGCTTTCAGGGATTACATGCCACACTGGTGCCAACGCCTGTAGGATAACGCTTCCACCCTGACCGTGCTGGGCCAGGTGGCATCTGCTGGCCTGAGACCCCAACATAAATACAGCGCAGAGAGAAGCAGTTTGGACAGGACCGTGTCTGGGATGGAGAGTCCACGTGCATGAACTTTTGCACAGGGTGGTTCTTTGACAGGAAAACAGTGGTATAAAATCACGGCTTTGAGGGAACATTTTGAGCCTGTGTGAAACTTCCAGCGAGCTCCTGTTGGGACCTTCAAAAGGTCTCCTATCCCTGCAGCCTGCAGAAACCACCTATGGGCTCCAGGCCCAGGGAAACCCTGGCAAATATTCAGTACAACCGACAGCCCTGCTTACGTATCTCTGGCAGTGAATTGACAAGAAGAGGAGCTTTTTTTTCATCTGCTTTTGGGTGAAATCAGCATAGAACCAAACAAGAGGGGAGGATGGGGAGAATTAGCTTGCCCTTTGCCAGGAAACCCTACCATTTTGCCACCTTCAGCACAAAAAATTGCTCTATGGCTGAAATCCTGCTAAGGAAATGTCAAGTAAAATGCAAATTATGTATCAAGGTTTGTGTGTAGAGGCCGGGTCTTTAAAGATGTTATATATCCATCTCATCTTTATTTCCTGCATTTACTGTAGTTGAATGTGTGAAAGAGAAAAGAAAGGAGCAGTAAATTACAGGAATAGGGAAAAAAATTAAAAGAAAAAAGCCTCCATCTTCACAGCTGGTAAATCTATCCTTATGCTTCTTTTCCCCGTGACTATTTTCTGATTTGGAGCTCAATAGCCATATGTGATATTTACATATTCTTTAAAAATGCCCATGCATATTTTTAATGTGTTTAATCCTTATGGTTGTATCAACGTACAACGAAGTTGTACAACGACAGTAAAAACCATGGTGTAGGCTGCCAGGAAACTGGAGACATGCCACCACTGAAAGTTGCCACCGTTGACCTGACAAATCTTAAGGGATTGTCTTGATTCACTTGAACTTGCCCCAGCGCAAGGAAACAGACTGGATGATCTCTTGAGATCCACCTTATCCCTTCACTCTGTGATCTTACTATGGATTTTCTAGTGGCAGTATAGTGTTTGTTATTGTCTGCTGTGCCAAGCAACGCAGCAACCTTTGTGAAATGAAGCTTCTATTTTAATAAGCAGACACCCTGATGGGAACCCGAAAGGCAGCAAGAAGAGGTTTAGAAAACATAACCTACAAGGAAAGGTTAAGTGAATGAGGTTTGTTTTTTTGGAGAAGAGACGAAGGGGGACATGATACATTTTCCAGAATGCAAAGGCTGTAACAAAGAGAACAGTGATTAAAATTGTTCCCTGTGGCTGTTAGGAAAAGGGCAACAGGAATTTAGCTTAATTTTCAGCAAGGAAGATTCAGGTTCCATGTTACAAAGCAACTTCCCAGCTATGAGGATGATGAAACACAGTCTGCTTAGGGAGGCTGTGGCTCTATCCTCTGCTCGCCTTCAAGAGCAGGTGAGAATAACATCTGTCAGTGGTCATATCCTCCTTATTGCCCCGGGAGCAAGGCAGATCAGATGAAGCTGAGCCTCTTCCAGTCTTTTGTCTATGAAACAACCAGGAACCGTGGGTGAATTGCTATCACTGCTGACTCCTGGCAGGTTGGCTTTGAACTGATGCTTGTGAGAGGTAAAGTGCTGGCTTTCAGCCACCCCAGCCCTGCTGGCCTGGGTGTCCCGGCGGGTTCAGCATCCTCTCAACGCCCAGAGCATCCTTGCGGGTGCAGGTCCCACCCAGGTCCCCGTGCAGCCCATTCAGGCTGATTGCTGGATGCTGCAATGTGCCCAAGTTCCCCATTTCATCTGTGGCCACCCGGCTGAGCTGTAGCCAGCCTTCATGGTGTGAATAAAGCCACATCCCCCTTGCCCAGGGATCAGGTAAATGCTCCAAGTGACAGCATCAAGCACTGAAAGTGAAAGGGGTTATGGATGAAGTGAAGCCTGACAAAACACCCAGTCTGCTCTCAGCTCAGCAACACACGTCTCAGTGCAGCCCACCTGAAAGCCTAGTCCAGCAGTTCCTCAAGCCAGCACCCACCACAACACTTGGTGAGAAAAGCTCCTCCGGTCTCCTGGCTGGGGGCCACCAGGAGTTGCTGGGATGCAGGCTGCTGAGTCTGGCAGGGTGTTTCAGGGGAGGATTGTATATGCTTGCTCTGTTCTCTCCCCTGAGGGGTGCATTTGGCCACTTTCAGAGATGGGATACTAAGCTAGACAGGGCTTTAGTTCAACCAAGTATAACCACACTTTGTTCTCACCCTGCTCATGTTCAGGACCCTTATTTTCTCAGAAGAAGCACCACAGAAGAGCAAAACAAGAGTTTTACCCTGTGCTTTTCCCCCCTGGCTCCTCCCCACCTGGCTCCTTCCTGCCAGGTTCGTGATTCCCACTTCACCACCTGTGACGCTAAGGCGAGGAGCTATGGCAGCATAGAACATGAGCAGCCAGCTCCTGCGCAAACTGATGGGAAATTCCTCCTGGCTTCCCTAGGAGGAGAGTGAAAGCCATCATCATGCTGCCTTGGCCAGCTTTCTCTCTTTTGTCATTAAAACTTACTGGAAACACAGCTTATGTACAGATACCAGCTCTTCTGAATCTAGGAGTTATTTCTTCTAATGCCCACTTAAGGGAAATACGTGTAACACTGAAAAGCTGAATCCCCATGTTCCCTGCAGTAATAAAAGCACCATAAATAGATTTCCTAGTCAGGCACTACTCTATTTACAGCAACGAACTCCCTGCAACTATTCAAATCCCAATAAATACTCACTCTGGAAAATGGATTCCATTAAATACGTGTCAGTAACAATGATCGAGGAATCCAGCTTGATGCCAACCTCCAATACGCAGGTCTCAGGCACAGCAGCACCCTGTACCATGCTCCCAGCATGCAAATAGATGTTGGTCCATGTGCAGAAAGGCTGAATTAAAAGAGCAGGGCTCAGATGCTCATCTGGGAGTTGAATGGTGCCCAGGTGTTCCTAGGTCCCAGGGACTTCTTTTCCTCAGCATTACCCAGTTCAGCTGGGAGCTGAATTTCACCCCAAACAATGCCCTAGCATGTCCTGTTTGAGCCACAGCAGCAGCAAGGCAGGACAAGTAGCCCTCTGAGGAGGTCGCCCCAAGGGGCAAATGTGCCTAACATCTGGAAGCAGTTGCTGACACCCAAATAAGGGGCTGAAGCAGGGATTTGAGCAGGCAGCAGCGCCTGAAAGGAAAAAGGTCCAGGCAGGGGACCTGGGGGGGGTGAAAGAGGCACGGAGGGAATGCCAGGCTCCATAATGTCTCTGTTGAGAGTACTGATGGTAGCACATCCACTATGGAGCCTGTGTGGAACTGATCTCAAAGGGGTCTTTGTTACAACGGTTTTGCAAAACAGCTGTGTATTTTTAAAGTTTTCATTATTAAAATATTTTGCAAAGACTTCTTGCAAAACTGCCCTGTTCCATAGAAAGAGGCTTGGCAGGCCAGGACGCTGAAATGCCAGACCCAGGTTTCAGCAGGTCCTGCAGCAGCTGACACAGAGAGTAGTGGCTAATGCTTCTGAGCCATGCCAGCTCTGAATGAAAACTAGAGCTAATTTTAAGTTAATTCTATGTTGAATGTTCCTATTGGTCTGGCCACAGGGAGCCGTCTACAGATCATTTTAATCTTGTCATTTTCTTTAATGTTTCTGTGTCTCATCTGCACATCCTGCT
This sequence comes from Platalea leucorodia, assembly GCF_965183815.1. NCBI lineage: Eukaryota > Metazoa > Chordata > Aves > Pelecaniformes > Threskiornithidae > Platalea > Platalea leucorodia. The sequence goes on along the minus strand of NC_138824.1, from coordinate 29,986,271 downwards.
TTTCAAGTTCAAAATCTATTCTGAATTAATTTACAAGCTAGGCAGTGTGAAGACTTCACTACAGCTAATGACTGATGCCACCAATATTTATAATCTGAAGTGTATTTTTCTTGCATTCCTTTGCACACTTTGCACATTTTTAGTACTTCAGTTCAACTTCAAATGGGAAATGAAATTAGAAACCAAACCAGAATACTTTCTGCATTTTATCAAATGTGATTTGCAATAGTTAACTTTCCTCAGTTTCATATCTACGCTTTTGTAACCTTTTTAACTCCTTCCCCTCTCTCCTCCTCACACGCTGCTGGCTCTGGTTCATTTCATCTCTAAAATTTTCCAAACTTGTGATGTCAAAACACATATTTTAGCCCATGCAACAGCTTTCCAATCCTGACAGCCATGAGGGAGTGGGTTTTCAAAAGAGGCCAGCTTTGCTGTTGGGACGAGACCAGACCCTTTGTATGCTGTAATAGGAACTAATAGAAAAACAATAACAATAATAACAAGAAAATTTGGGTCAGTTCCACCCCCCAGCTACACCCTTGTGGCCCTTGGATATTTATTCCCTGTTCTGTTCCCGAGTTAAGTGCTGAAAGCCTTAATGTGCTCACGTAACGTCAGACAGAGCATTTTGATGAGCAGGCCACCCTTGCCAAGATTTGGCCCTCTGATTCAATGTGGATACTCTGCTACTGTCTTCTTGGTAAAGAGTGTTTCTGGATGGACAGGCTTTGCCTCTGCAGACTGCACTGGAGAAGGAGACATCCCAGCCGCTTCTGCCTCCGCTCGGTTCCTCCTGTGCACATTCAGGCATGCGACCTGCCATTCCCCTGGAATCGTTTCAAGCCACCAAATCAACAAAACTAGCTCACAAAGTCTTTGACTGAATTTATCGCCTCCTGTTTTTAATAACGCGGCAAGAACAGGACATTATCAAAACCTGGCTTCGGACCCTTCCTGAGCCCTAATTCTGATTACTGCTGGGATAGCTTTGGGAGTTGGCTCAGAACTTCTCTGTGGGCTGGAAAGATGTCATCAATCTTTCTCCTTTGTCACTGTCCCTTTGGGGATGACAGCAAAGTGCTCCATCCTGCTACTGTGCTCGCAGCTCAGCAGCTGCATGGGCATCTCCCGCAGCACCTCAGGCCCTGGGCTACAAGCACAGGGGTGGTAGGTTGTGTACTGGTATTTGGCAGAGCCAAAGCCCCTTCCCATGTCACTCCTCTTTCCTACAAGGAGGTGCTTTGAAATGCAGAGGGCTCCATTTTTCCCACATGTCCGAGCTCCTTGTGGCTGACACCCTCCATGCCATCCCCTTGGTCAGATGCTCTTAGGAGCACTCTCCTGCTCTGCCTCCTCCATCCCACAATCATCTTGTGAGTCTAGCAGCATGTGACCCTTGCCACATGTTGATTTTCCAAGACTTTCCAGGGTCTCTATCAAGCCATCCCTTGTTCTTTATACCTGGATTTCTTCCAAGTGTTGCTCTACTGCCTTGCAGCTCTCTCGACAATATTTCTAGTGGTCTTCCACTGGGACACCAGCCTCTCCCATCTCTTTCAGAAATGAATTTTCTAGTCTCAGACTTCTTGGTTGGTTGATATTCCAGTCAATAGTTTTTATTCCCCAAAGACTGTATGTTGTCATTGCAGCTCAGCTGATTCCTTTGGTGTCTCATCATGAGAATGCTGTCTTTCACCGTAACTATTACCAAGTAATGCTTTGCTCCCTTTGGGCTTCTCATAGACTGGAAGTTATTTTTGTGTCTTGAATCAATATCTTTAAGGTTATCTCTCTGGAGGTGCTTCTCCTCTAGATCCTCAGGTGCCACTGTGAATGCTTGTATAAGAAAACATTCACTCTGTGCATCTGTTACTTCATTTTTGAGACTCGGAGAGGGGTGCCTTTTTCTGCTATCATTTCCCTTGTGCCACTTAGAAAGTGGTCATTTCATGCATATATGGGATTTGATCATGCTCCTCAATACATGTAGCTCACTATGGGACTTTTCGTGACACCAGGGGCAAGTGTCAAGTTTGGCCTGAGCACATCTACAAGGAACAAAACTCACCACCTGGTGGATTTACTACCTCTAATTTTCTTCTTTCCTTGGTACAAGCAAGTAGTTACTATGAGCAGTTTTCTCACTGATATTGGTAGCTGCATTCACCTAATTTTTTAGTGGTACTAGATTGGGCCTTTACCCTGAGTCAGGCTAAAATGACCAGTTTTCTCTTCCATCTTCTCCTGTCCATAAAGCCCTTCTAGTCCCATATTGCACCGCCTGCACAGCTCACATTAAACTGCTGTGACCTCAAAGAAGTGCTTTCAAGGCAGGTGGGGTGTATCTTGACTCTGAGACAGTTAGTCCAATGACAGCCTAGACCTGAAGCAATGCTGGCATGGCAGTCAGGAGCAATAATTTTGCCTCAGCAAAGTGCAAGTTGCTCAAGGTAATTTTACTCTGATTTAGGTAACCACACAGTGAAGGTGTGGCAGCAGGGAACTGCTACCTGAATACTTCAAGTCTCTGGAGGGTTTCTGTAGCTGATGCTACCACTTTTCCTCCTCCTGCTTACCCAGGCTACCTACAGTGTATGTACCTGTGCTGGAGTCACCCCATCTAGGATAACCCTGCTTTGGTTCAGCCTCAGTTTTTGAACCCTGAGTCAGGAATTAATTTGCGGCAATGCACGAGGGCTCATGTTGTGCATTGTGGTCTTCATGCCCTTAAACCTCCAGAGGAGCACCCTGACACGGCACCTTTCTTCTTCCCATTGTGTCCAGTCCCTCTCAAAATGCTCTTTTGCAGTTGTCTTAAAAGCCCAGGAAGAAGAGGGTATGTTCTCAGAAGGGAGGCAGCTGTCAGGGACCTGTTTCAAAAGTCACTTCAGGACTCAGCCCTGGGAAGAAATACGGCTTTTGAAAATGTTAAAGGAGTTTGAGCTCCCCCTCCTTGCACAGCCCCACAAGCCAAAACACCTTGACACTTTGAGCTGCGAGATGTGCTAAAGGCAGCTTCTTCCCCCCGCCGACCCAGACTTTCTTTTTCAGCTTTAATCCTGCAGCCCCTCGGAGCTGGTAGCACTTCTTGTGGGGTTGCCTCTTCTAGCTCTCCATTTAAACTGACCAAAGAGAAAGCGGCTCCCTCCAGAGAGGGAGCCCGGCGAGCCACGGGGGGTTAAAGCAGTGTGTGCCCAAACCACACCTCTCCCCTCGCCTGCCTTTGTTCGGGCTGTGTCGACTGCGGGCACCGAGGTGGTGGGCAGCTTGCCACTCTCCAGATGGACTTGCTGCCTCTAGTTTTCGCCTTTTTTTTTTTTTTTTTATTCTTTTCCTTGCTGCAGGCTAAATCCTGATCCCAGAGAAGTCAGTGGCAAAACTCTCATCTGTTTCTTGCAGACCTGAGTTTGGCCCTGTATAAATGAGTCGGGGTAAAATGGCAAATGAGTTGTGGCAGAATATTTGTACCAAGGCACACAGGTGAAGACTTGAATCGTCTCCCGTAATTTTGGCTGCTGTAGCAGCTGAACTCACACTGAATCCCCTGAATGCTGGCTGAATTATCCATGTTCTTAAGATTGTGCTGAAGCACCCAAATACAGCTTTCCCCCTCGGAGTTTGTATGCAGCCCGACATGTTAAGGTCAAGATCCGCGCTCCAGAGAGAAGCAGATGGTCTCCTGAGTGATGTGTTTTCACTCACTGAGCATGAATATGAAAAAGCCTTCTTATTTTCCAAGCATATGAAAGTCAGTAATGTAGAACAGTCTCAGGGAATCTTAATATGTGAATAAACATGTGTGTTGCAAGAGTTTATTTTGGTCTTTGTGCTCACTATGGATTCCTAAGATTAAATGATACCTGAATACTATATATCACTGTTTTTATTAACTTGGTTCAAATGGCAGAACCATGCCAAAAGGCTGTTTCAATTTGTGTAGATTTATAATAATTCTGACCTTCATAATGAACTAAACAAAAGCAATTCTGGAATCAGTAAATGTTCACTTTGCAGAAGTCTCTCTATATTACAAATACCTAATACATCAGGGATATTCTGAAGTGTTTATGGTATAGCAGAGCTGTATTGCAGAGGGGATGGGATGAACACAATCGCTGGAAACTCTCTGTATAACAAATTATACTGAGTTTTAAAGCCTGATCTTGCTCTCTCACTGCATCATGCAGCCTTTAGCAAGGAGCTTTAGGCAAAGGCACCAGCTAAGGACCACCCCCATCCTTTATGTCCCACAAAGCACATCACACCATGTCCAAGCATGTTGCCATGTGTACCCTTCTCTACACCACCTTTGCCATCAGGCAGTTTGAAGGTCTGTGCCCTTCATGGCCTTTCTTCCCCCATCCTCCCGCCATGCAGGAAGCGGGGAAGCAGCAGGACACCTTACCCCATCACCTGCCATGCTGGGACTCTGCCACATCAGTTCGTCCTGCCATGAGCAGAGTCATCTGGGTGATTTCTCCAAGCCCAGGCTGCATAGAGAGGCCAGTATCTGCTCCTTCTTCCCAAAATAGTTGTGTTTAAGAGGGCAGAGAGGAACATCAAAATGTTTTTAATAACCAACACAACATTTGGAGAGCCTGTTTCAAGTCTTATTGAACCAGTGGAAAGACACCCATGGATTTCAGGGAGATTTGGATTAGACTCTAAAATTGCTTGCATGTCTAAGAGGGGTACAAGGTAGAAAATCAGGGAAAAGGCTCTTAAACATTTTTTCCCCCTAATCCTTCACCTGTACCAGCTGTTGGAAAACATCTTGCCAAACATCCTCTCTCATCATGCTCACTACAGAAATTTCCTGAGCTTGTCCAGCCAACCAAAACATTAATTTCTACTAAGACACACACAACCCCCCACCTTTCTCGCCAGCTCAAGTAACATTAAACGTTTTATTCAAACACAGAAAAACACGGAGATTCAGAGCTGAGGCTGCTGCTTCTCTATGAGCTCTGTGTATTTCTAATGTTTCTGGCTAAAGATGTGAGGTAAGGAAGAAGTGGAAGTGAGAACCGTGAATTCCATGTTGAAAGAGTCATATGCAGGTTTTTAACAGCATTTTTAAGTGCACCTGAAGAATTTGCAGTTGCATCCATTTTGTGCGCAGAAAATTACATGGTTGTGCAACTTCTTTGTGCACAACAAAGAAGTAACTGCGAATGCCTGTATAAAATGTCATCTCTCTGTTCATTTACCCACTTGCCAAATGCAAATAGACGTGCCTGCAAGTTCTGCAAAAGGGCCGTGTGGGAGTCTGTGTTGAAAATATGCCCTTTCATGGTCTTTAGATGTTTCTTCAGTTGGTTCTTGTCTGCTTATTTTCCCCTGCAACATCTAAGCCGTGTAAGAAGGGTAAAAGAAACCCTCTGACAGTCTGAGGCACCCCCATAATCAACAGTTCATTGGTTCTTAAGAGCATTAAAGCCCAGAAATGAATGCTGCAAGAAACTTTATCTGGGAGCTGACTGACTGATGGACGGAGCAAACCACAATGGTAGGCATTTAAAAACCCAGCTGGCTGTGCCACACTTGCGCTCTTGAGTGCGAGCAGAATGTATTGTACCTCTCCTGAAAAGTCTTACAGCACAGTCATTCCTTTATGAATTTGATAACTGGGTTGCACACCATGCATTTTAAATCCCCCAAGACACTAACCCACCAATTGTCTGCAATTTTTTTATGTGGATTTTTTTTTTGGGCGAGATAAACTTTTATAGTTGCCAGCACGCACTAACACTATTGGCTGAAAATGGATATTAAAACACTGTTTTGCTTTGAAATAGAAGAAAAAATCCTTCTAAAATCACAAAATTCTCTTTTGCTTCATTTTTTTTGAGGTTGTTGTTAGATCTGTACCCTAAGCCTGCTTTTAACCTCTTTTGACTCAAAGCTTATTTGTTTCTTAAAAAAATGGGTCCCCAGAGACTTTATTTGTCCAGTATGTGCATTGTAATAGAGGCCACAAGGTATGGCGTTAGCAGAGAGATCTTGCCGGTCATCTTTTTTTTTTTTTTTTTTTAATTCTAGTTCTGACTCATTTGTTGATTTGGAGGAAATGTTTTTGCCAAGTAAGACTTATTTCACCCCATTCCCGATGAAATAAGCTTAGCCCAGTGATTATGGCAGCAGCTTGACCCACCAGAACATTGAATATGCCTCCCAGGCTTATGTCCCTGTGCAGATTCTCAGACCCTCTAGCACTGACCCCAGCTCCCTGTATCACAAAGAGGGGGAGCTGGGTGTTAAAGGACGGAACTCCCAGAAACACGTATGTTGAAGGAGATGATATACTGTGAGACACTCTAAGAAAGGCTTGTGGTTTTGGTCCTTCCACTGTAGAATTCTCCAGCTCTGACGTAATTGCTGAGAGGCAAATTTGAGATTCAGAAACTGTGGATTGAGTGTCCCCTGGGGAACTGGACTGGGACATAGCCATCTGACCCCATCTATAGGCTGGGGCGACCATCCCTCTGCTGTCAGCTGGGCTCAGCCACATCTCAGATAGATACTCCCACAAACCTTTCAAAAGCCTACAGTGGTGGACATGCCACGGTTCAGTTTGTTCCTGTGTGACCCCCGCTAGCATTAGGAAAATGTTTCTTGATTTCTAACCTCAGTTGTCCTTTCTTTAATCTGTGCCTGTCTCTTGTCATCCTATGCACCATGGCAGAAAGTCCTCCCTTCTCAAGCAACCCTATCATTTCAGTCGTCTTCTTCTGCATTTTGTTTCTAGGTTTCTGATGAGACCTTTTGCTGTTCTCTCAGTGTAGTACAGCTCAACCATATCTTTCTTGGAGAACAGTGCCCCAGAGTGCACACAGATATTCCCAGTCACTTTGTAGAGCTAAAAATTGATTGTGTGTCTCACAGGGTGTAATTCTGCTTGTGCATTGCCAGTCTGGGGCTTCCCTCTTCTGCAGCAACACAAAGTTGCTGTTCAGCTTGTGATTCACCACAGCCTCTAGATGGTTTTCTGTAGAACTGCTCTCCAGGGAGCTGTTCTGCATCCTGCAGTATATAGCTGGTTATTCCTGGGGAGATGCAGAATCTATAAGCTTGTCCGTAGATTAGCATGTTTTTCTGTTAGACCTTAAAAACACTGATTTGCCAAGAACACTTTGAATTCTAATCCTGTCCTCCAAACTCCTGACAGTCCCTCCCTGCTGGCTGCCATCTGTATATCCTCTCTGTTCCATCATCTGGGGCATGAATAAAAAATACTGAACACGACTAAACCTGGGAGAGGCTGTGCCGCACCTAGCCCATATGTCCTTCCACTTTGACTGGCAATACAATATTCTCTGAGTACAGCCTTCCTGCCCCACCGTGTCTTCTTCTGGGTTACACCTCCCAAAGCTGACTTCAATGACAGTTTTCCTCACCAGGGACAAAAGCCAAACTAACGTGAAAGGCTGTTATCTGACTCCTTTCCTTTCTCCATGTTTGTGTTTACTAGTATTAAATAATTTTTGTTATAATCAGTTCTGAGAGGAATAATCTGATAGGTGCGTAATTTGCTGAGTCTTCCTCATTTTCCACTTTAGAGGTAGACATGACATTTGCCCTTTCCTACTCTCCTGCCTCGGCCAAGACAATTTCTTTCTGCAAGCAGTGCAGAAGAGCGCATCATGCTACCATTAATACAAATACATTAATACAAAACTTCCAGACATATTTGAGATCTTTAAATATATTTTTTGGGGAGCTTTACCTATTTAATTTTTGATCTATTCTTTTGGGACCTATGTTCCTGATGTCCCCTTTTATTTTCTGCTGTTACTCCTCCTCCCTGCTGTCCCATGGTCATTCTGCCATGTTCTGCTCCCAGGGGCTCTCTAAGCAGGTAGCCTCTTCCCCTTAGTAGCATCATGTCTTCGGTGCTGGAGGTTCCTGTCACTTCTCTAAAAGTACTGTCAAACTAACCTTCCTGGTCTGAAGGTCCAAAGTAGCTCTGTGCTATGACAGCAGTTGTGCAATTTTCCCCTTTTATCACGCCCTAAAATCCCTCCTAAGGTCGATCTCCCATGGTCTCAACCTTAGGGCAAATGAGAACAGTTTAGTCTATAACGCAATATGATTTTTCCCCCCCACCCCGGTCCTGGGGGAGAGCAGGGGAGCGGGCAGCCCTCCCGGTAACGATGGCAGCAAACTGGGACTGAGCGTTGGGCTTGGTAACTCCTCCTCTGCGGAATTTTGGGCTTATTAAATTGCCCTGTCATTATAAAGGCACTGCAGTGGCTCAGATCTAAAACCTACCCAGGCAGATTAGGAATGTGTCAGATGCCGAACCCCTCAAAAGTGCTAATACCTTGCTGCCCTTTTATGTGGTTTAAGTTCTGCATTTGTTTTGGAGCCAACAGACAGTGCCAGGAAAGAAGACGAAGCAACCTTTGCCAGTCCTCCCTTTGTAAACCTTCATTGCACAGTGGGAAGCAGGAGAATTTACTTTAACTAAAGCCAAGTCAGTGGTTTAATCTTTGTAAACATGTCTTAAGTGCTCTGCCTCTTATCTTTATGCCATGGCTTTTGTACCAAAAAGAATGGGTAAAAAGCTGTTCAGCCAGAAATATCACAGTTCTGACATGAAAACTGGTCATTAATCACTTTTCTGCGGAGCTCTGTGTGTGTGCGTGTGTGTGTCCCCGGGTGTGTTTGTGCTTCTGTGCTGTTGAATGAGCTACTGGTAGCCTACAGTGCAAACACAAACTGCTCCTGCAAGCGCCAGCACACTTAAAAAAAAAAAAAAAAGAAAAAGAGAGGATTAAATAGTTAAACGGGAAAAAAATCCTCATACAACAAAATCTGAATTCTTCTGGATTGTTTGGAAAAGTCTTCCAAGGAAGCAAATGTCTTGCAGACACTGAGGATGTTGTAAGCTAGAACAGAAAATTATCTAGTACTCTGTATGTGTCCATATGCATGTGTGTGTGTAAATCAGATAAATATTTTAAAATGTTGTTCTTTTAAAAAATGAAATCGTCACGCAAGTTTTGTTTGCTACCTTTTTCAACCTTTGTGGAATAGGTTAGCATTGTGGATGCTGGTCGCATACTAAGGGCAGGTGTGAGAAACAATAGTTTGAAGGCTCAGCTTTTAAACTAAGACTTTTGGAAAAAAAATTCCTCCCTATTACATTCAGATAGATGTTTATATTTAATTTTCATGGAGCACGATAGCCTCTTATGCCATACATCACTCGCCACCATAGCACAAAGAATGCAATATAGAATATGAGGAAATTTGAGGCACAAAATAATACCACTTTTTGCATGTAGCACTGAGTAACTGGACTTCTAAAATGCAACTGAGAGAATGACATGTAATGTTGGTGGACTAGAAAAAGCTAACAGTGAATCCTTTAGACACAAAGTGAGCTGCAGGACCTGCTTTTCCTACATTTGTATGAGGCAGTTATATTTACCTCATCTCTCCGTGCATTGCAGAAGCAGGCACCCAGGGGATGTTTTGTTAGGTGCTGTGTTTACAAACCTTTTCTTCAGGTACATCTTCCTTTTTAATCCTTTTTGTTATGTTGACAACAATAAAGGGCAAATTGGGTGCATTAAAACCACATTTTACCCAGAAGCTTTGTGGCGTACCTGCAGCCAGATCATTTTGGTTTTGACTTCAGAGGGGATCCCTTTGTGCAAATGAGGAGCATGTGCATCTTCTGGATCCCTCCCTTAAGGAGGGATTCACCATCGTACTATTCATCACCATCATACTATGCGATGGTAATGTGTCACGGGCTGCTGAAGGTGCTATTTCTATTAAAGTCTGTAAAACATTATGGCACCTTGGTTCCCAGAGGGGCCAGCAGGAGGTTTCCTCAGAACATAGTCAGATGGGAAAAGAAGCAAAGGATATTTTACATATATATTTCTAAATCAAACTAAAAAAACCTCTGTTGCACAGGAAGAGAGACCTGGAGAAGGCTCTTCAGTGTCCTTGCTTGCAAGGCAAAGCACTAAGGGGAAATCAAGAGTGGGAAGCCTACTGGGCTCTGAGAGAGGTTGGAGTCAGTTTTGCAGAGAGCAGATAGACGCTGCGCTGCTCAAGCATCTCAGAAATGCAGACTTGGGCTGGAGAGATAGTGTTTTGAGGGCACCACAGGGCTATCTGTCTGCACAACAAGGCAAGCGAGGTGCTGGGCTGACATAGCTCCCCTCTTCCCAGACCCAGCAGGTTTGGGTCTCATTTGTTTGGGTATCATCTGCACAGTGCGGTGATATGTGCTCCACAGCTGTACTGTGTGATGCACCAGGATGATCTGGTTGCATGTTTTTGACACCGGGGAGAAGATTTGACAGATGACTAGAGAGAATCATGGGCTGTTTTCTTGACCTTTTTTGTTGTCAGGGTTTTTTAGCTTTTGGGTACCCCCATTTTCTGAGATAGTCCAAGTTTTCTGTGTTAAACCAACCTGAGAGAAAGGCTACCATTGCAAATGTTACAGACAACAATTTCCCTGCTACATCCAGCTGGGAAGTCTCCTACATTAGATCTTGTCTTTACTACAGCAAAGAGATTAATTATAAAATGAACAACTAGCAACGGCTTGGGTATAACTGATGACAGTGGGATTATATTTATTGTTATCTCCAAACAGAATGAAGTCCAAGCCAACAAAGTATATTCATTGTGCCTTAAAGAGAAAACTTCATTTTAGCTGAAAACAATGCTGGGAGAAATTCAACTGGGAGAAAGATTTTATTAACAGGAAAATCTGAATGATGATTGAGAATCATTGGATAATACTTCAGCGGATGCCCAAAAAAGCCACACCCAAGAAAGAAATCTGCAGTCATTAAATGGCCTGCCTCAGAAGGGAAGTAAAATTTCTTATGCATATGTGTACTTGGACCCCAAGAGAAAATGCAAAAAGCGCTTAATGACAATACATATAAATTAGAAGGTAGGATTTGGAGAAAATTGGTAAAAGGAGCAACAGGTCACAAGAAGAACCATGACAAGCAGAGCTGAGGAAAGTTGCCTGTTGAGGAGTATTTTGTTGTATGTTTAGGATTTTATTTAAGTATTTCCAGAACATAAAGGATACTAAAAATGACACGAGTCCATTACGAGATGGAAATAGTAAAACTGCCAATAAGAAAAGAAGTAAAAAAGAGGCTTATTCTGTAATATTTCTGTCCTATATCTGGGGAGGGGGGGGGGACGGGGGGACACACCCTAATCATTTATTCATGTCAACCAACAGTGATCACATAGTTTTTGTTCTAGAGGAGGTTAAACAGCAGATAATAAAGTCAGGCAAATATCTGAGTAACCTCTATCCAGCAGTCTGAAAAAAAAGCCAGCCAAAGAAAATAAATCTTAGCACACTGGGGAAGTTCCAGATGCCTGGGAGAAAGCTAGCACAATAAATGGTATGACCCAGATAATTTGTAGACCTGTCAGCCTGATGCTGATCCTGGGGATTTGAGTTGGTACTGCATAACATTTTTATCAGGCAACAAGGGTGATGCAGAATCAATGGGGCACGTGTCAGATGCACCAAAGATGGGAAAACCTCTGGTCTCCAAATACTATTGCACAGGGGTATGTTCATTGTCTAAAGATGTTTCTGATATATATGTTTCTGTGCATAGTGGGAGAGAATACTGGGGGAGTAAAGAAGCAGGTGGGAGTTAGAGACCTTACACTGATGTTGATGTTCCTAAGACTATCCACAAACAAAGCACAAAAATATGCATGACTGGAAAACGTACCTGATAGAGAGAGGTCTAAAGGGACCATCAAAGCAGAAGGTCGCTTGGTTACAACCTATAGCCATCTATATGTTAACAGCTGACTGGAGAGATTGTATCAGTCTGGCAGACAAAGAAAACAAGATCCAGTGGCTGAGGTTGGAAATAAATTTTTAATTAAAAGTAATTGACTTTAAGAAAGTACTTCATCATTGGAACAACTTACAATGGATAAAAAAAAATGTTTATACTGGAAGTTTTTCCAGAAAGATCTGTTTTATTCCAACCATTGTCTTTGGACCTGAAGCAGGAACTGATCTTAGTAAATCTTGTGGTCCATGCAAAAAGGACATTGGCTTGAAGGTTCATGGTAAGTCCTGTCCTTAAAATCTATGACCTGCAAAGAAATAAAAGCAGTGCTGCATGCTGAGGGACCTGCTCTATTTCAGGTGCCTGACAGAGGAGGCCCCACTCCTGGAGAAATAAGTGATTTCTGAATCGAGGCGACATTTCATTCAAGAGAGTGAAACTCATTTAGGGCTAGTGTAACAGCTTGGCGGTTCAAAAAAACCACAGTGTGGTGATCTAATGATAAAACCAGTAAACAGTGCAGTGGGAAAAGGGTGGTTATTCACTATCTTCAATATCTTCTTTAGCACATCACATTCAAGTAATTCCTTGGACTGGAAGAGATACTCCTTATTGCATAATTAGATTCAGCCATTTGGGAAAATGGGGTGGGGGAGGAAATATTAGGGTGGTTTTGCTTTGTTCCTTTTCAAATCATTGTATCTGGCATTGTATCTTGCTCACCACTGAGCAAGTTGGCAGTATCACCAATTCCCAATAGCACTATTTCACCCCCTTTTTACCCAAATAAAAAAAAAAAAAAGCTTTAAAAAGCAAGAAGCACTATGTAAGGTAAAAGACAGTTAAGAGAAAGGCCATCAGAGCTGCTGTCTGCAATGTCTCTTCGCTAAACCAACTCAAACTTGAAATAAACCAGCAGTGGGGGACATCTGTGGACCGTCAAAGATGGTGCAAAGGTTGGTGAAAATCTTTGTGGCCACTGTGATTCACAGATACCAGCCAAATACAAACAAAAGCTTTTTCTTTTGTGACACACATAGTATTGTGGCTTGAATCACACAGAGCCCTATTGTTGGGTTATTTTATGTTATTCCTTTTGTAGATTCAAGTGGAGAAATAGGCTTAAAGAGCTGTTGGGGCAGAGCCTGTATTGCACGCAGACAAGTGAGGTAGCTCTCTCTCCTCAGGCTCTTCTCTCGCACAGTTCTGTCCTTAGCCCTTTCTTCCGTCTTCTCATTATCTGTCATCCAGAGACGTGACTGCAGACGGGGCCAGACCTCAATGGACTGCAGGTTGCTGTGATCATGGGCAACCTCAGTGCAGTTTTCAAGAACCACCAGGGCCTTGGGTAATTATTTGGGTGTTTAAAGTACACTCAAGTCCAAGCTACACCAGCAACACTAATGGCAGATCTGATCTGGGATCTTAAACCAGCACTATGATCCAGCCACACCTTTGGTTTTTGGGGAAAACCAATCAGCCCAAATGTTCCATTTTGCTAGTACTTCATTCCATATTTTCTCAGCAAAATTGATGAATGGACATAAAATGAAAACAAGCCATGCCTCTGCAAGTAATCTCTTGTAGGGGATGCCAAATCCAGCAGCTTGATCAAGGAGAGGCAGCTGCAGCTCCATGCCCCCAGGTCCGTCCTGTAGAGGGGCTGAGCACGAATCCACCATAGGCACATTTTCGCACCCACACAAGGTGCACATACACCTGTGGCTGGCTACACAGACAGAAATACTCATGCAAACACAGGCAGCTCAAATGAGCTAAACCTGTCCTGCTCTCTGGTAGTTCAGGCTGACGGTCTGTGAGTGTGAAATGCGCACATATATGTAATGTGGGTCCCTCCAGCAGTTGGGCTTGGACTATCAGTCTGCCCAGCAGCTGCCCCTGGATCCCAGTCTCCCCAGGCACTGGTACCTGGGCATGCAAACCCCTGTGACTGTGGCCCCACTCCAGGTACCTGAGATACAGACTCCCCTTGCACACAGTCACACACACATGCACACCCTTAAACACGTCTCTCAGTCATCCCCCATATCCCTTGGTCTCTTCAGTAGCTGACTGACAGACCCTTGGGTCCCTGCAGGATGTGGCCCAAACCTACAGGCACCTCAATACCTGGCTCCAAAGCCTCTTATCCTACTCGTCATCTAGTCTGGCTTGGTATTTGAATGTGAACACACACTGACATATGGCCCTACACAATACACACGCATTCCGGTCTCTCCTGTCACATGTCACTCTGACCCTGCTCCCACTCCAGCTGCTGACATCAGACCCCACACACCCACGGATGCTGAATAGGGTCCCTCTCTCAGAAGAAGAATTAGAAACAGCGTTTAATCAGGAGACAGGACAGACTGTGCTGATTAGGTGCAAGGCATGGGCAGACTAGTGTACTGACCAGCTGCCTGTTCGCACGACTGGCCCCTTTTATCCCCTTATCTCTCTATTTTTACATGCTTGTTTCTCCCCAGACCCCCTCGGTACTTCCCTTTCCCCACATTTGGTTCTTCCCCTAAATGTCCCGTAACAAGTCTCATGCAATCCCGAAATGCCCTTCCCCAGCATCTCATTCCCCTCCAGACAGAAACCCCTCTCAGCCTCTCAGGTGCTATGGAGACCCTCCCCTGTTGACTCATCTCTGTGTGTTCACTCCCTGTCTGTGGGGCTGACGCTCTCCTGCAACAGCCCTGGGAGGACCTGGGTCAGGATACTCTGTTTTCTCTGATCAGGTTATTGGGGTCCCCTGCCTGTCATTGGTATTATGTGCTCCGTCATGGTTGTGGAGATAAGCCTTTAAACACAGAAACTAATAATGTGAATCCAAGTATCACAGCTGGCTGCCTCAGTGGCTAGTGGTACAGCTTCAGTGCCCAGCCACAGCAAAGGACAGGGAAGAGAGAGCTGAACTTCTGAAGCACCACTGGAGAAATCTAAGTCACTATAGCACGTAGACCACCATTAGTCATCTCTGTGTCAGTACCTTCTCATAGAGAGCAATGTGCAATTTGCTGCAATTTTGCCTCTTTGAAAATTTTACATTATGTCAAGATTCCTGATGCATGGAAAGTCCTTTAGCTGTTATACACTAGCGAATGTCAGGACAGGCAGTGACACTTTCCATGTCATGTGCAATAGAAAGTGCACTCCCGAATCTGCCTGCAGTATGCAATTCCCATTAATGTCAGTGGGGCTCATTCCCTGCCTCTCCTGAAGTTTCTCTTTACTTCATAAATGAACAGGAGGGAGTTTAGAGACAAAGGGAGAATGTTAATTTTCTTCTCATTAGGCCTGGATGGATACCTCCAGCATATTTCCTAAGTGTACCAACTCATTTAAAACACTTAATTTGTTTCACCCAAGTGCACACTCTGCAGATACTTTAGTGAGGGAGTTTGCTGGCAGGGTATCTCACAGAGACAATAGAAGTTAAATAAATAGCAGGCAGTATTACGTTTGCAGATAACAGGCAAGTGTAGCTAATATATATAGATTATCAAGACTAAGCCATTTTGAAAATCTGTTCATCAAAAATTAGGTCATATCTGGCAGAGGCAGCAATGAGATCTCTGGCCATGCTGAGGTCAAAGAGGACTTTGAGGCCTTTTGTTGAAAGCTTGAGAGCAGTGTCTGGCTCAGGAAGCTGATTTAGCACCCATCTCACTGCAGCAAAACTGTGTGTCCTGGCTGAAAAGAGGAAAAGAAGAAGATACAATGCTGATAGGCCTTTCATCTCCTATTTGATGAGCACGGAGCCCTGTAAGCACTCTGCCAACTTGCCACCATCCCCAGTAGTCCCTTGTTACCACAACTGATGACTAAGGATGATGCCATGACAGCATCTCCTGCAGCAATGGGCTTCTCCCTTGGCACTGGCTGCTCTCATCCTGGGACAGGCTGGGCCCCAGCACCTCTGTCAGTCTAGCTGAGACTAATCCAAGCTCCCCCTTTTTTATTCCTTGATAAACTAGCAGAAATACTCCTGGCTTCAGCACTAAAACTTCTGTGGGGAAAGGCCACAGCCCTAGCTTTAACTCAGTCTGACCAGAGCAAGCATTCCAAAACTGTGTGCGTCCTTCACCGTGATGCTCCATGTGCCAGTCTTTGATATAGCCACCGTCACCATAAACTTCCATCACTGAAGGAGGTCATATTGAACTCTTCTGCTCTTACCTGTTTGGCTCCCTTAACAGCTGCTTTCTCAAGCAGAATGGGGTGGGGGCTGAAACAGAGCAAGAAATGTTTCACAAGGCTGATTAATCAGAGGCACTTCTTCTGTCCTCAGCTTCTTCACATCAGTCTATAAGGCTCCTTCTCTGTTGTTTTTTTTATTTGCAGGCTCTCAGGAGTTTTAGGTGGCTCAGGCAGTATTTAGTGTTTTCCTTGGCATCCAAATTCTCAGCGGCAAATAATTCCCCAAGAGGAAAAGGAAGTTGGTGTTCTTAGCTGAAGTAGAAATATCTAACAAGTCAACCAAATGATCTCTACAAGCCCAGATAAAAAGACAGATAATCTACAAGTCACTATTGCTTTGTTTAAACTCCTAATTTTTCAGGGCTGAATCTAGTGTTTGGAATCGGCTTAGTTTTTCTCATTTCTTAGCCCCCCTCTCTCCACCTCTTTCCCACTTTGGTCACAGAAGGAGTTGTTGAGATAGTCTTAGTCTAAGCAGTAGCCATCACCCAGAAGAAATCCCGGTTTGCTCTTTCTAGATGTTAGTAGCAGCTATTAATATTTACCTTTCCTGCAGTGGTTTTGGAGGGCTGACAGATGGTTTTGGAGTACTGTATTTACAAATCTTCCAAGGGTGGAGTACTTGTGTTATTTTGCTAATGTGCTTGGCCTCTCCTGTGGCAATTTTAATCCTTCTAATCTGTGGATGAAATGGAGCCCAAAAGCATGCATAATTTTTTACCAGATAGTTCCACAATACATTAGGAGCTGGACTTTCCCTTTGCTACATGCCAGTTAAGAACTACACTCTCATCATCTTTTCCACCTATTTCCCCTTCTGATGTAGCCAGCATGTTGGAATCCTTCATAAAAACATGTCACTTATGCAATGTAAGGATTTGGTATTGCAGACAACTTGCTTAGAGTTTACTGGCACTAACGAGAGCAAAGCATACAATGGTAAATGGAAGCTCATTTCTCGAGCCAGCTTGAAGCTGAGGGTCTTTGTATTTGCTGTTTCCCAACTGTGAAAATTATATGGAAGGTTCTGCAGGTATCAGCATTTTGCTATAATCATTTCCATATAGCCAAATAGAGAAATTTAAGATTTTGGTTTCTGCACCTGAATTTGCAGGTTTTTAGAGCAAACTGAAAGGCCTCTGAACAATATCCTCCTACATTTACATCTCGAAGTGTAAAGATCTTGAGGGTGGTGACTCATAAAGCATTTCTTCCTTCCTCAGAGATCCAAGCTTGCAAATGGAAACAAGGTCTGCAATTCCAGTGAAGAAGCCGGCATGAGGGCTGGGAGAGTGTCAGGGCCCACACCACATTACATGATGACGGATTGATGGGACCACATCAATGGGCCTTGAAAGCCGTGTGGCTCTCTGGGTAAGAGGAGATGGCAGGAACAGAGAAACGTCAGTAGTTAACCCGCCCATGGGGCAAGAGAGACCTCAAAATCAACGAGCAACAGCCTGGAGTTGTCTGGAGGCTCACAACTGAACCCAGCAGGTGAACTTGGCTTCCTGAAGAGAGATCTCCAGCCAGTGGAAAGTCATCAAAGCCCCCACCTGCTCCCCCACTTAAATCAAAGTCACAAGGTGTCATGCCACAACACAAACAGAAATAAAGTCTGGCTCAGCCTGCAAGGTATATATTTAAAAAGCAAGGCAGGCCTCACTAATGCCATGGAGTTCCTTTTTCAGCTCCTGATTTTTTTAAATCATCTGGAAGAAATTACCCAAATCTAGAAGTATTATAAGCTGGAGCAGAGCACCTGCCTCTGCCTCTTTTGTCACAAACTCCACAATAACTCCAGTGGTAAAAATCAGTCGAAGGAGTAAGAAGGAGCAGTTAGCATTTCCTCCACAAATGATAAAAGCAGCACCAAATGATGTGTATGAATCATCACATCTACTCTTATACAAGCTAGGATAAAAATGTAGGAGTCATGCAAGCTGGGATAAGCTGTCATGCTCTGGGATGTAATGTATCTCCTAAAGCAAGCAGAAACTGTTCCATGGGCAAGTCATTGCATAGCAGTACATTGTGTGGGGTTTGCACCTTTCTTCAAAGCATCTGTGCCAACAACTGCCAGAGGCAGAATACCAGATTGCAGAAGGCATTTGACTGACCTGCAATGGCAATGTATATCTCGCTACTGGTTATATTCTGTTTCCCTTTCACTTTTTCTTTCATAAGGCCATCAATGTGTATCCATATTCCTGTTATCAGAATGTATCAACAATGCCACTCAAAGGCAAGAGGTTTGCATCCAGTGTTAGGTTTGCCAGGTAATGAAATTGTCCTTTTAATGCTTGTTTAATCACTGTGATTTCTCTGGTGCTGTAATACATATGTGATGAAATGATGATGTCTTACTTCCACAGATTATATGAGTATCATTGTGTTTAGCGCACTCACACTTCTGAAAGTTACTGTTCCTTTTGTTTTGCCTCCTGCAACAATATTCAGAAGACCATATTCTTAAAAGTAGCAATTAGCACATTGCAGTGGTACAAACGTCAACTAATCCCCATGGTGATGAGATCCCAAAGGCAAAGTGTGTGCTAATAAACTGAACAATGCCAGGGAACATTTCTGGGCACTGAGACTCAGGCATCTATATTACTAATGTGTCATAGTCCTTCCAGGCACATTTTCAGCCCAGCCGAAAAACCAATCTCTCAAACAGTCCTCATTTTGGGAGTTAGCATGGGACACTGACCATTCCCCCCAAGCAGTTTGGATGTGGTCACCCTCCTCTGAAGACCTGCACAGTGTAGGTGCAGTGCAGCCCATCCTGTGCCCAGTGTCCTCATTTCTATAGGACAGTGATGGACACAGTCAATTTACCAGTATTGACAGCTGAACTTCTGTCTCATGCTCACATCTTACCTTCATTCCGTGTACTCCTGCATTTCCTATTCTTATCAGCCCTCTCCTCTGCTTTAACACATTAACAGAGCATGCTGCCAATGAGTTGAGCAAGGATAGCCATAATTCTTTATGCAGTCCCATAGGAAAGGGATTAAGAGCTGCAGGACTGACAGAAGGTCCTGGGTGTCACATTTTCTCATGTTTAGCCCCCCCCCCCCCCCCCCTTCACTCAGTCAGGCACTGCATCTGCTGGGCAAAGAGTGGGATCTTCAACAGCCAGCAAGCCAAGAGGTACATAAGAGAGCCGATGGGGAAAGTCCTGAAGAAGAGTAGGGTGAATCCCCTTCACAGAGCTAGAGCTGGGTGCCTATGGATGCTCCCTCCAGTGCAAATAGGTGCTGTCTTCCATTTTCTGGGATTACATTAAACCAGCCCTTTCTTAGGAGCCATTCGGTGCAGAGGAGACTTTCCAGGCAGGCTAGTAAATGCTTTCTGGGTTGAGGAGGAGCAGGGGGATTAGGAAACATGTTTGTGTTTACAGCCTTGCAGTGGAAGTAGGTTGCCCTTGTTTGCCAAAATGATTTGTGGATGAAGCCACAAGTCAGCCACTGCTGAGATTTACACGGTTTCCTCTGACTAAGCCTCGTCCGCCCCACATGCCTCATGACAGCTCCTCTGCTCAAGTTCTCCATAGGCACCCCCAGCACAGAGGGCCACACCAAGGGCAGGATACCTCCAAATTCATCGAAATGGGGCCTAAATGAACCTCACGCAGCATGGAGGCACCGTGGTGTCCCCATGCAGCAGTCCCTCTCTCCCCAGCAGCTCCCATGTGTTGTCTAGTGCTGCATGATGTGCAGTGCCATAAGCACAGGCTTCCTCCATCTGAGCACAGACCATATGGGTGCCTCCTTCCCTTTACATGCGGCTGCAGGTTTTCTGCTGCATATGTTCAGCCTCCCACAGCTGGAAGCAGTAAGAGGTAGTTTGATATACATGTTATATGCAGGAAGGATTGAAGTTTGCAAATTTTTAGCACTCTGCACACTAACAGGCTCACAATAATCTTTATTAGTTGGTTTGCTTGCTTTATGGTTGCAGTTTTCATCCTCCTGTGAGAAGCTGCTTGCGCTTCCTGCAGGAGGAAAAGGCTCTTGTCACCTTATCACTTCACTGTCATGGATCTCTGTCCACCACTTCCTAGTTTGTGGAGGAAAAACCCCATCTTCAGCATTGCTTCTGTCCATCAAGCAAAAGGGTTGAGCTGGCGTTTTGCCATGCTTGGGAGCGTGGGTTGATACAAAGTGTCTGAGGTTTTTTATAGTGCCTATCACCAGAGTATCAAAGCACTGAAATACTGCTAGTCATGTTCGCCTCCCCATTGATCTTATCACCAAAGGCCAATCCTACTAGAGACCATCAGTCTTCCACATGGTATTGCTTAGAGGGTTTGTTTCATTAGATAGGCTGATCTGTAGCCAGCGCTGGGATAGTCTCTAATGCTGGGGTCAGATTCCAGGCTTTAATTAGTACTGATGGTAAACATGCTGTTTGCAAGAGCTTTTTGCAAGATGACTTTAGCACTGTTTATAGACATTTTTTCTTAAATTAATTTGTTTCATGTAGTGAACCTTCCCGTGCTTAAAGAGGTCTATGGACACTGCAAGTCTTGAAATTGAGGTCAAAAAGTCTTGCGACAGGTGGAACTCCTGTAGGAAACATCACAGAAATGGATTTATAAGACATCTGTGATGTTTAGAAATAGCTGGTTGTGCGATTCTAAGTTGACTGACAATTTTGTCCATAATCTATATAATAGTTACATTAGACCTTTTAAATTTCAATATATTTTTATGCTTTGGCACTCTCCAAACATTATGAAATAAATCTTGTGGGTTCTTGCATGTTGCAACAACTGGGTGAGTGCTACTGTGGTCAGTTTTAATAGGTATTAATACAGTGAGTAGCAAGCAAATTATAACTGTTTCACATTAGACATAATTTTACAGCAGACAATTTTATAAGGAGAATTGAATGAATCAAATACAGTAATTTGTATTAAAATATCTTTTACATTCCCTGTGTTCCAGTGGAACTGATGACAAGCCTAGAGAAGCATGCTAGGACAAACAGACCAGAAAATTAAATTCTTCTAGCTTTCATATGCCACAGCAGGAATAATTTGCATATTTTTTTCTTTCTCAGCCTTTCTTTTCATTTTCCTTTTTGAAGAAAGGATTACGATGTAATCTTACCTTTTTAAATCCTATCAAAAAT